>NC_089804.1:53535210-53650210 GCF_029633855.1 Hoplias malabaricus
TATCACACAGCAGGTGTGCCTTTCTCTCTCTCTCTCTCTCTCCTCTCTCTCTCTCTCTAATTCTTTTCCACACTTTCCTTTATCTCTCTTTCTGTGTTTATTTTCTGTTTTCTTTCTTTCTTTCTTTCTTTCTTCTTTCTTGTTTCTCATTCTCTTCCTCCTTCTCTCTCTAGCTTCTTTTCCACACTTCCCCTTTCTCTCTTCCTGTGTTTATTTTCTATTTTCTTTCTTTCTTTCTTCTTCTTTCTTTGTCTTTCTGCTTCTTTCGTTCTTTCTTTCTTTCTTTCTTTCTTTCTTCTCTTTCTCATTCTCTCTCTCTCTCTCTCTCTCTCTCTCTTCTGTGTTTATTTTCTTTTTTCTTTCTTTCTTTCTTTCTTACTTTCTTGTTGTCTCATTCTCGTCTCTCTCTTCTCTCTCTCTCTCTTCTCTCTCTCCTCTCACTCACTTACTCCTCCGCTCTTTTTTAGCCCTGCTTGCTGAATCCAAATCTTCCTTTTTATCTCACTCTCTTTTCCTCTTCTCAGATGTAATAAAGACAAGATGCAGAGCTGAAACAGAACACACTCCTCTGCACTTTCCCCTTCAGCCAGGAATCCTGCGACTATCCCGTTTTCATGTTTTGAATCTTGTTTTTTCCTTATAAGTAAAATCAAAGCTGACGTCTCCTAAAGATTTATCAGTGTGGTAGAACTGCTTCTAAAAGCTGAGCCAGGTTTGAAGTCATAGTGGATAAGGCAGATAAACACACACATGCCCACAGACATAGGGTTGTTTTTTTAATTAAAGTTGTTAAAAAATCATAGAACATTTCACCATTAAACCTGAGTGATCTTTTAGCAGAAATAAAACACAGTGTAGGAGGCAACACAAGCTTGAGACTTGTGAGACAGTAGACAGCAAGGCATCAAGGCATTAGACACAGAACAGGCAAAGCAACACTTGATGTAGAGTGTATTGTTGTGTTTGTTTGTTTGTTTGTTTGAGAGTAGTATAATGATACCCTAGCTTGGATAAGCCTACCATTCTAAACCTTGGGCAAGACTCCTAACTCTGCAATACATAAGTAACATGATGTATGTCTTAAGTTATTATGGATAGGAGTGTCTTGCCAGTGTCAGAAAAACTGTTAAATGTTAGCATGTGAACATTATTGCTAAGAAGATGAATATCACATTTTTAATATTAGCTTGAATGTCACGTAATGAGGGCGGCACGGTGGCGCAGCAGGTAGTGTTGCAGTCACACAGCTCCAGGGGCCTGGAGGTTGTGTGTTCAATTCCCGCTCCGGGTGACTGTCTGTGAGGAGTGTGGTGTGTTCTCCCTGTGTCTGCGTGGGTTTCCTCCGGGTGCTCTGGTTTCCTCCCACAGTCCAAAAACACACGTTGGTAGGTGGATTGGTGACTCAAATGTGTGTGTGTGTTGCCCTGTGAAGGACTGGCGCCCCCTCCAGGGTGTATTCCTGCCTTGCGCCCAAACCCTAACCCTAACCTGCTTTTTAACCTGGACCCACTGTGACCCTGAACTGGATAAGCGCTTACAGATAATGAATGAATGAATGACATGTAATGAATATCATTTTGTATGATTTATTTACATAATGCATGCTGGGAACTGTAGTTGAAAACCACTGAAATGGCTAAAAAGACAAGAGAATGCAAAACCATGAGCGATAGGACACTGTACCACAGAGTACTACACAACATGAGAAATAACACATTTAAAGCTAGTTTCAGGCTGGAAATGATTTTTGAACAGTAGTGTAATAATGGACTTCATTCCTAACAACACCCTTTAACTGTGGGAAACTGTAATGCCTGGCCTCTCCTAGATGACTTCTCTAGGGTTTTTTGCTTTACTAGATAGACTTAGGCCAAAGCTACACTATAATGTTATATAACAGTGTCCTGATGAGAACTTAAGTAGCATTTCAAGTGTAATAAATCATGGTTTGGCTCAGGCTCTTTTAAACTGTGATAAGGATAAAGATGACATAAAAGCACAGACATCTACACAGACATAAAGGTTTACCCAGAATGCAATGGGGTGGTGTTTCATTGCTGATTCCCAGCGTTGTGACTCCTGTGATGTCGGCCCAACGTAAACACCGCAGCTGGGTCGCTCTGGGCCTCGCCCTGTTTACAAATCACCCTCATTACCTCAGAAACTCGTCCAGTGGAGCAAACAACCTTTAATACGACATGGCATTCAAACGTCCACTCTCACACCAGACTACGAGGCGTACAGACGCATTTGATTTCTCTATTATAAGGATATAAGGGTCCTGAAAGGCTCTGGAAACACAGGTCCTCTGCTAAGCAAAGCTTGTGTTTGCCTAGCGCCCCTTTACTAACCCTAAACACACGCTCACAAACCCAGGCCTGCAAACCTCCTGCTCCCAGAGCTCTGCACGACCCCCGGACCCCCTTTACGAGGAAAATATGGACACACAACAATAATGAATCACTTCTAAAGCCAATGACTTGCGTTCTGTGTTCATGTTTTTTAGTCAGAGGTCAAGAACTTCCTCAAACTGACCTTTAGCATGACACGATAGCTAAATGCCAATGCTAATGTTGGAGCAAAGCATGAGAAGAGAAGTGAAGAGAAGGGAAGAGAGGAGAAGAGAAGAGGATAGAAGAGAAGAGAAGAGAAGAGAAGGGAAGAGAAGAGAAGAGGATAGAAAAGAAGAGAAGAGAAGAGAAGAGAAGAGAAGAGAAGGGAAGGGAAAGGAAGAGAAGAGAAGAGAAGAGAAGAGAAGAAAGAAAAGAACAGATTAGAGTGTGTAGAAGCTGTGTTGCGGCTGAACTCTCTCAGGAGCAGAGGGAGTGATGGAGAATGTGTTTACTCTCCCTGCTGCCTGTTTATGTATCTTCTATCTTAATGAACACTGCATTATTTCTCCCAGGAAGAGAATTGCAATGACGTTAAGTTCTATTTTATAGTCTATAAACACACTTAAGACTCTGAAGCCTGCAGCAGAGGGGAGGGGGCAGGGGAGGGTCGCGGGGGGACGTCGCTTGTGGTCCGACACTGCACTAACCTGCTTTAAATCTCGAGCTTTATAGTAAACAGCTCGGGACATCTCTACAGGGCTTTCCAAGCAGAATTTATTTTATTTACATCAGTATATTTCTGCCAGAGTGGCCCTTGAGATTTCACAAAGCCTATCTGGTAACCAAGGAGGACCCAAACAACAGCACTGAATCACTCCAAAGCTATTGTGCTGTTGTGTTTGGGAAAGGTCCAGTTGAGGAACAGTGAGTGAGTGAGAGAGAGAGAGAGAGAGAGTGTGGGGGGGTGCAGTTCAATCCAACTCTAATAATCACTGTCTTCTAAAGAAGTTATGAATTTTAAAAATTACTAGGAAAATATGCTGTTGGAGCATAGAATAGAAAACATGTATTGTCTTTTGTTTTTCACTTAGTCTGTTAATGCTCACTCTTCAGTTTACACTGTAAACCAAACTTCAAAATCAGCCCATTTTGAAGTCAATGCTTTTGTGATGTCACAAACCTAATGCATTTACATATTCAGCCTGTAACAATTTAGCTTAGCTCACCTACTCATGTTAAATTTATAGGGTTTTCAGATGTTTGTTTATTTATTCATCTGTAACCCTTATCCAGTTCAGGGTCGCGGTGGGTCCAGAGCCTACCTGGAATTATTGGGCGCAAGGCGGGAATACACCCTGGAGGGGGCGCCAGTCCTTCACAGGGCAACACACACACTCACACCTACGAACACTTTTGAGTTGCCAATCTCATAAGTGAAAAAGTGGAAACTGAAGCACCCGGAGGAAACCCACGCAGACACAGAGAAAACACACCACACTCCTCACAGACAGTCACCCGGAGGAAACCCACACAGACACAGGGAGAACACACCAACTCCTCACAGACAGTCACCCGGAGGAAACCCACACAGACACAGGGAGAACACACCACACTCCTCACAGACAGTCACCCGGAGGAAACCCACACAGACACAGGGAGAACTCACCAACTCCTCACAGACAGTCACCCGGAGCGGGAATCGAACCCACAAATATTTACTTTCGTATATTGATTGATGCTCTTTGGTGATTTTTGATTGATTATTTATGCCTCCTGTTTTTTATTACAATAATAATTCTTTGTTAAAGGACTTCATAAAAGGGCAAAATAGAATCTTAATACAGATATGAGTTTTGACCTAGGTATATAATGTCTTTCAAAGGTCATGAGAGGGGGGGCGGGGGGAATAAAACCTGGGCTATGTGTGGGCTCTTAAAAGTGAAGCATGTTTTACCTTTTCCCATAGGGTCCTTGTTTCATTCCTACACTTTTTTTCAACAAACGATTTGGGATGACACTGGAAATATGTTTCTGAAACAAACGAGGGGCAAATAAAAGCATAATCATTGGTGATAACATCCCCAACATGTGTTTAAAAGATCCTCTATTAGAATAGATGCAGCTGAGTCCATTCAGTAAACTGTTTTCTGGACTCCATTCATGGTCCAGTACGACAGCTGAAAGCTCTCAGCTCCAGACTCTCTGCTCGGCCGGGTCAGCATCACTGCTTTAGATCCCACTGTCACCTCTCCAGAAACCACAAAACCACAAACAATACACTCACACCAGATGTGTCCACTTAGGACAAAAAGCTGCTGACCTTCAAAACTGGACCTGAGACAGGGCAAAATAAACACAGCCGCGGAAAGCCGTGAAAAAAGAGTGTGTTACAGCTACAGACTCTGGCACAAAAGGGTGTTAAACACAAACCTCATTAAGTGCTGTGCTGGACATGTCCCCAAATCTTAAAAGTGCAGTTTGTCCACTCGTTCTGAGCTTATTGGTCTCAGATACTAAGACCTGGGCTCTGTGTGTGCATCCTGTATGTAACCAAACAATAAGGCAAACCTCAAAAACAAACAAACACACACAATATCACTAACCTGAGCGTCCAATAAGAACACTGCTTACCTATTACTGTACAAGCTACAATTCAAGATTAAGGTTCCTGGGTAACTGAGCAACATCCACCTGAGACAATGCTGCCCAGGGATTGTCTATGGCTTCACAAATAGTATACCAAAAATTGTCAGTGTGGCACGCTGATGCTTCAGTTAATCGTGAAGCCACAAAGTTCCAGGGTCCCTGGTCCTGATTTCAATTCTCACCTTGGGTGACTATCTGTGAGGGGTTTGGTGTGTCCTGCCCTTGTCCATGGGGGTTTCTTCCAGGTGCTCCAGTTTACCCCATAATCCAAAAACATATGTTGGTAGGTGGTGGATTCATTGTGTGAAATTGTCCATATGTGTGAGTGTGTGAGTGACTGGGTGAGTGTGTGAAATTATTCACTGGTGTGAGTGCGTGAGTGACTAGGAGAGTGTGTGATGCCCTGTAATGGACTGGTTCCATATCCGGGGTGCGTGTCTGCCTTGTGCCCAATGCTTCTGGTAGGCTTTATATATTAATATTCTGTAACAGATTAAATATATGAATAAATGAATTAACAATTAATTTTATGTATTTTGTCATTCTTATTGGGTTTAATTGTTTTTTATTTTTTTTTATTTTGGCTGATGGTCACAGCTTGTCCAACATAGCCACCGTTGCTATTTAAAAGAATCAAACAAACATTTACAGCATTTGGCAGATGCTAGGCCAATGCAGTGTTAGGAGTCTTGCCCAAGGACTCTTATTGGTGTAGCACAGACTGGTCGCCCAGACCTGAAATCGAACCCAGGTCTCTCACATGGGAGGCAGTGATGTCACCACTGTACCACATAACTCTATACCTCACTCCACCACTGCAATCCATTGCATCAGAGTATACTTTGCATGGGAATACATTTCATGATGTGCTCTGTGTTAGCTGTCCACCCTTTATCAGGGGTCAGTTTCTGAGTAGAGGGCTGTTCCTGTGGCAGGCAGGACACTCCATTGGCCTGTAATTAGTGTTAAAACCCCAGCAATGTCAGTGTCACTGAGTTATGGTTCAATGTATGAACAATATCTTATCTGTGGTGGTCCTGTGGTCTTATACTAAAACTGGGGCTGACAAACTGTGTACAACAATGGACCACAGTCTGTAACTGTACACCTTTAACGTTGATCTCATAAAGTAGTCATTGTGATGAAGTACACGATAGAGTTTCTAATAAAGAGTTTCACATATAAAATCTGTGTGTGTATAACTCTTGTTTGATCACTCAGAATGAGAACAGACAGCTTTTATGTGCAAAATGGCTCTGCTGTCTGAACTTCTTTTCCATGAACACCTCACATGTTTAGGTTTAAAGGCTGAAACCCTCTTGAGGCCCATTTTCACAACTTGAGAAAATACATATTTTCTATACAGTGAGTCATCAGAACTTTTTTCATATTTATGACTTAAGATCTCACTTCAATGCGAAAGGAAACTGGTTGTTATGAGAGTAAATTATGGTTATGTCAATATTAAGTCAATATTACACACCTATGGAACAGTCATGAAAAATGTCCTTATTTCGGTTCATACTTTTTAACATTTGGAGATCTCTCTGTTGTCTAAAAATACTCCAGATGCCTCTGCCATGAGCAGAGAGAGAGAGAGAGAGAGAGAGAGAGAGAGAGAGAGTAGGAAAATGAGAAACAAGAGAGAAAGAAAGAAAGAAAGAAAGAAAATAGAAAATGAACACAGGAAGAGAGAAAGGTAGTGTGGAAAAGAACAAGAGAGAGAGAAAGAGAGAGAGAGAGAAAGAGAGAGAACGAGAAACAAGAAAGAAAGAAAGAAAATAGAAAATGAACACAGGAAGAGAGAAAGGTAAAGTGTGGAAAAGAACAAGCGAGAGAGAGAGAGAGAGTAAGAGAATGAGAAAGAAAGAAAGAAAGAAAGAAAGAAAGAAAGAAAATAGAAAATAAACACAGGAGAGAGAGAGAGAGAGAGAGAGAGAGAGAGAGAGAGAGAGAAAGTCTAACATACCAGACAGAGCCCATTTTTTCTTTTCAATCATTTACAGACACTGGGACTTCGTAAAACACATCAGACCGGTTTCCAGCGCACAAACAGACTGGAGAGTTAGCAAATAGTAAGTAAACAACTTCTGAAATTTATAAAAAGTGTTTTCACGTTTACGTCAGACTTAAAGACTTAACAGAGGCACATAAGACATATAGCCACTTTTAACAAATGTATTAATTAAACTTCATAATAGAACCATTAAACATCCCCCTCAAAGTCTTTATAGCCAGATTCATTTATATGCTGTTTAGATGTGCCATCCACATGTGGGACTTAAGTCTAATTTGTACATAAAACTGGCCATTTTCATCCATAATTGTGTCATTTTTCTATAGCCTGTTTTATTTAACTTACAAGCCTTAAAAATAATTTAATCAGAGATTAGGTGATGGAGTGTGATTGATGTATGTCCAATCTTTCACTGATGCATACGCAAAATGGACATCACATAAAACAGGCCCAACTACACCTACTACATGCATCAGTCTAAACAATGTTTGCATGAAGGACCTGTACATTATTAACAGAAGAAATTTGTGTGAAACCCAACTGTAGAAATCAAACATCATCATGAAAACAAAGCCAAATCTCATGTCAGGAAGTTTACAAAATTCCACATAAATACAGTTTTTAGGTCCCCAAAAAAGGGCATTTTCAGGGGTCAGTCCCTGACCCTATTTTGTGACCTATTAAGACCCTATTTTAATAATAAATTTTGAATCTTCAACATGCCCCCTGCCCACAGCTCTTAAAACATTGTGTGAATGCCATGATAAGGTGTGGGAGTGACTTATTAAGAGGGTGGATGATGAAATACATGGGAATCACTTAAACAGGCAATAATAATGGGAATAGGCATAGGACCCAGGCTGGGGGGGCGGACCACTCCATAAGGTGTAATAATGCCTCATTAAGTCGTCTCCTCGCAAATCATTCACTCCTTTATTTTAAAATAAATGTCCTGTCCTATTTGTCTATTGTGTACTTAAATGTTGAGTTCTTGTCTGTGCACAGTAGCGTTTTTACACGGTAATTTTTATTAGTTAGTTCTAACTTTTCTATTCAAATATTGCACTGTGGGCACTTTTTAAGGAGAAGCTTCAAATTTCGTTGTACTATGCTGTGTATAATGACAATAAAGGCTTTCTATTCTCCCTAGCTCTCCGTCGTGCTAGGTTTAAAGCTCCTCCGAGTGCACTGGGGGCGCTGTAGCCTCCGGTTTCTACTCTACTCCGCTCCATAACAGGACATGACGAGCTTCACAACAGTAACCGGGCTCTGGGTCCTTCGCCGAATCTTTTGTTCAGTTTTATTAATGTTTTACCTCTTTTTTAATTCAGTTCTGCAACAAACCCGCATTTAAAAAAACCTTTACATATTTCGCTGTGTCTTAAAACGCTTAAATGGGTCTCCTCTAACAAGTAAGTGTAAATTTCTTTTGCTATAAGGTTAGTTACTGCTGAGTAGTGTCATGTATAACAGAGAGGGACTGTGTTTACTCTTAAACTGGAGAATACAGGGGAGTTTACGGCTTTCATTTGGTTGATATATGTCCCTGGTTTTATTATTAAGAATATATATTAAAGGGCCAATATCGGGTATTTTTGTATTTCCTTGAGGTCCACTCTTGACGGCTGTATCCTCTTTCATTTGAGTAGAAAGTAGTCAATTTTTACATGACCAACATAAAACACCTTCAAACATCAGTCGTTATGTACTGTAATGTTTTTGTGAGGTAACTTTAAGGGGCATATAAAATGCTTTAGCTGTTTGCGTCCTGTCTCCACCACTGTAGACATCACTGATCCTTTCTCTAATTCAAAATGGAGGATTTTACATGAAACCACTGTTAATGATTTTGTTTATATCGTTGGTTACTTCTTTAAGACACCTCCAGGTGCTAATCTTGCTAGCATGTGTGTGTGGTGTTGTTTATAAACTAGGTGTAACTTGAGTGATACAAGCAGCCAGTGGCTTGGCTGAGTGTTTCCACTTTGAAACAGCAGTGCTTCAAAAACAGTCTCAAACAAGTGGATTGAGACAGTCAGGGTTTCATACCTCACAGAACTCAGAAACCAGTCCAGATGAGTTGTGGGCAAAGCTTTCAAGCTGCAAGTCAGCAATAGAGTGGCAACAGAAGATGGAGATGAAGACACAGCTTCTGAGCGTACTAAATGAAGGCAAAGATGTCTAAGCCACTATTAAGGGATTGTTTTTTTCCCCTGCAGTTAATCACAAAATCCTTCTTAAGAATTAAACTTTTAATAATGGAAATTTAAAGGTAAAATAAAGACTCAACATGTGTCAAGATCAACTCAACGGAATGTCTAACAACTGAGAAAGTGGTTAGAGGAAACCATATTTTTTATTTATTATAAAATCTCTGTAGTTTTGATAATTATTAAAAAAATTAGAATCTGTTAATTTGCTGAGTATAAGTTTCAGTGAAAGCTTAAGCATCAAACACAGATGTTTTAATGGAGAAAAAGAATGTTACACCGAAGCTTAAACATGGAACAAGGAGTGTATTTGTGTGTGCGTGTATTTGAGAGAGGGAGGGAGGCAGTATTATATTTAATACGTATTTCAGCATAAATAAAATGTTTTCTAACTTCTGAACTCAACAGTAGTGACGCTGTGTTTACATCACTAAATATAACCGCCAACATATCACCAGACTCTGATGGAAGTTGTGTCCAAATTTGGTAGATCATTTTAAAAAATGACACTTTAAGTTTGAGTGTGTTGAAGTAAATTTTGTCAGCACTAAATGAGAGATGTGGATATTTTGTGTTGTTCTTGTTCATGTTCCATGTCTTTAGTGTGGGAACTAAAATTATTCATCACCATAGATGTTTAAACTGCTGTGTGACTCTCTGAAAGAAAACAGGAACCAAACTCTTTCTTCTAGGAAAGAGCCACACAGCCACACGGTTATTCCAGTGGCCACAATGAGCATATTGTAATTTAAGATGTTATTTTTTATTCACACGTAACTGAAACCTTTAGACAATTGGTTTCTGTTTCATTAATCTTGTCAGGGCAGAGGTGGCCGATTGTTAGCCAGGTTGCAAATGTCCAGTGCAGTGCATTGAAATTCTTCTTTGTACTGTTTGGGAAAGTGTCGAGGAAACACACATCTCCAGAGGGTACAGCAATGGCAACAGCTTCCAAAAGGCATTAGAGGCCTCCCAACGCCAAATTACCACCGAAATTTGGTAGGACACACTCACAGGGCGACCTGCAGCCACAGATCATCAGTAACATACTGAATAGAGATTATATACATTAATAACCATATGTTTTTTATGTGTTTTCCCAGTGTGCGTTTGAAAGGAGGATGCGTTTTTAAAAGTGTAAGATTACTCCGTCCAAAGAAGCCCCATGGAACCTGTGGAGCAGAGTAATGATGTGGCGCTGGACATTATTATTACAAACGTGGTGTCTGTCTTCAGAACCCGGTGCCACCTGAACCTGCGCACCATCGGCCTGGAGGGCAATAACGTCATCTACAAACCTGAAGTTGGAGTAAGTTACAGCAAATATTAGTAACATTTACATGTGGCATATCCATATTTTGTACAGATCAGATTTATCTACCATCCTATTATTCCTGGCCCCTTCAGTCATTATTTGATGGAGTACTTCTTTATCACATTGTGCAATTCCTTTCCAGAATTCCCTGAAATAATGCGCAGATATTTGGCTCTGGTTTATTAAGCATTTAATAATAACTAAATGTAGAAAACGGCTCCGGTGTTTGAGGATCGTGATGTTGAGGACATCAGGTTCACAGCTCCAGTGCATTTTAAACCACATCCTGAAGGACATGAAAGTATGAATGATCTGGAGTGGGATAGGGGAAAGTGTATCTATTGAGCTTTGGAGTTATTACAATCCTCTTGATATTTAGTTAAAATATAGTTTCCCTATAGTATTACATGTGCAATATTCGCTACCAAATGATTAGACCACATCCAGTGAGAGACTCCTCAAAGTGGAGGAAAATTTGAAAGAACGTAATATGTAATGTCATATAGGACCTGCTTCTTGCAACTTTAGGATCTTTTTGTGGAAACAGTATTTTAATGCACTCGCTTTGTATCAAAATGCTTCCTTGCTTTCACTGCAGAGCAGTAGGATATTTATGGCTTCTGACTTTTATTAACTCACAGTTAGAGCATTTTCATTGTTTTTGTGTCAGAATGACAGTGAATTAAAATGAGCTGACATTTGCAACACTTGCTGCCTGAAAAGAGAATTAAAGCTTTGAAAAATGCAGGAGAAATGAGCAGTTTCACAAATATAGGTGCAAAATCAATATAAACATCCATCACATTAATGATTTCCAGAATTTAGGCATCCTAATTTATAAAAAATGTTATGAGAGGAGGGTTTTCTGGAGCTTGATCTTCCAGATCCTTGATTTTTTATTTTTTATTTATTTGGTCTGTCTCTGGACCCACCGCGACCCTGAATTGGATAAGCGGTTACAGATAATGAATGAATGAATGAATGGTCTGTCACTGAGGTCAATTGACTGGCGCATGGAGCTTCTAGTAAGACATCAAAGCATTTTGCTCCAACCTCTTTCTCCTCATTCTCCACTTTTGGAGTCATAGCCACTACACCTGTAGAAAACAAGAAGATGCATGTTTTACTGCCAAAAATGAAAAAGATTCTTAAAATATGCACATTTTACAACTTGATATCTGTTTTGGAGAAAGGAATACAAGTGACATGGTTCGGAAATATAATTTAACTAGTTTAGCAGGCCTTGAGGCTGGGTAAACATGGCCTCTTTTTTAACCTAAAAACATGTAGGAATCTGCTATAAGTTTCAGTCAGAATGATTTTTTTTGAATCCCTGAAGTAGTACCCTTATTTGTTGGCACTTGTGTATGTTTTTCTCTGATTGGCTGTGTCTTAGTTTATGTTTTCACATAAATGTGGGCCCAGCGCTGTGATTGGAGAGTTTCAGAAGGGAGGTGGGAAAATTCTGAAGTCTCTACACCTGATATAAAGTAGCAGAAAAGCAGAATGACTCCATTTATCCCATGTTTACTGATTTAGGAAGCCCACAAAAAATGACTGGGTGTTATTTCACAGTTTGTGGGTCGGTAGGCTCCAGATTTGCAAATGAATGTGCACATGTCCCTTTTTGGGAGAACTCCAGCTTTTTGCTGTGATGCTGCTTCTGAACTATGTTTTTGTCTCTAATTGAAAACACTGAAAAAAAATTTGTCATTTGCATGATAATGGAAACATGGGGAGGATAAATGTGTCATTATGTTTTTCTTGTCGTTTTTTTCCCCCTGCAGAAAGTCCTGATGAAACTCCGCAAACCTCGCATCACTGCCTCCATATGGTCATCAGGGAAAATCATTTGCACTGGAGCAACAAGGTCTTCAAAAAATATATATATATATATATATATATATATATATATACAGAGGTTAGACAATGAAACTGAAACACCTGTCATTGTAGTGTGGGAGGTGTCAGGGCTAAATTGGAGCAGCCTGGTGGTCGATCTTCATTAACTGCACATTGCACCAGTAAGACCATGTGCATCCAATGGTTCAAACATCGTGTCCTGAAGGCGGTGCCGTGTATCAGGACGACAATGCACCAATACACACAGTAAGACTGGTGAAAGATTGGTTTGATGAACATGAAAGTGAAGTTGAACATCTCCCATGGCCTGCACAGTCACCAGATCTAAATATTATTGAGCCCCTTTGGGGTGTTTTGGAGGATCGAGTCAGGAAACGTTTTCCTACACCAGCATCACGTAGAGACCTGCCCACTATCCTGCAAGAAGAATGGCTTCAAATCCCTCTGACGAACTGACGCTGTATCGGCCGCAAAAGGAGGCCCTACACCACACTAATAAATTATTGTGGTCTAAAACCAGGTGTTTCACTTTCATTGTCCAACCCCTGTATGTGTGTATAAATATGTAATTCTTCTAAATTTTAAAAAGCTGAACACAGATATATTGTAAATATGAATTTAATTTATTTCTGTAGTGAGGACGAAGCTAAAATTGGAGCCAGAAGATTGGCTCGTTGCCTCCAGAAGATTGGGTTCAAGGTTTACATTTGTTTTTGTTGCTCTTGTTCATGCATGTTTATATTGTGATGAATTAGTTGATGTGTAAAACTGCATGTGTTTCTCTGTTTTTTTTTCTTCTCACCTGTAGGTTAGGTTTTCGGACTTTAAGGTTGTAAACGTCCTGGCAGTCTGCTCCATGCCTTTTCAGATCCGTCTCATTGAGTTCACCAAGAACAACCGTCCAATTGCCAGGTGCTGACAACTTTTTCCTTTAAAACATAAAAAATATACTCCACATATATGCAAATGACTTACAAAAAAAATCGGTGAAATCTGAACAGATTTTATTTTGAGATTGTACAGAGCTGCACCGGTGACATTTTCTTGCTTTTTATTGTTATTAACAGAACGCCAAGCAGGTGTCAGTGAAATGTCACTTTCTTAATTTTGTCTCACATTATATTGATTTAGGTTTTTAAGTAGTGTTGAATTACATGATTCTTTGATTCTTCAAAACAGCCATCATCTGGAACTGTGATTGGTTGATATGCTTTCTGCCCAGAGTAATATATTTTTTTGATTAGGGTTTCTGTACATGGCAGCTTTTTTCAACATCAGTGCTGCAAGAATGAAATAGTATTTCACACACATTCTCACACAACCTTGTATTTCCATGTTTGTCTTTTTGTTTTGTTTTTATGGAGTTTGTGGGTTTGATTCCCGCTCCGGGTGACTGTGAGGAGTGTGTTGTGTTCTCCCTGTGTCTGTGTGGGTTTCCTCCGGGTGACTGTCTGTGAGGAGTGTGGTGTGTTCTCCCTGTGTCTGTGTGGGTTTCCTCCGGGTGCTCCGGTTTCCCCCAAAAGTCCAAAAACATGTTGGTAGGTGGATTGGAGACTCAAAAGTGTGTGTGTGTGTGTGTGTTGCCCTGTGAAGGACTGGCGCCCCCTCCAGGGTGTATTCCTGCCTGTGAGGAGTGTGGTGTGTTCTCCCTGTGTCTGCGTGGGTTTCCTCCGGGTGACTGGTAGGTGGATTGGAGACTCAAAAGTGTTCGTAGGTGTGAATATATATATGTGTGTATGTGTGTGTGTGTCTGTTTGTTTCCGGGGCTGTGCACAGCCACCTCTTTATATATTGGTAGAGCACTTTACAGGTCCCTGTAAAAGAGTAACAGCTCCCTCTACTGGTAATAAGGCCACAGAGCACACCACTTACAGACAAGCAGTCTCTGTTCTTTTGGGCAGTTATTTTCAATCCTCCAATACCACCCCTACTTCTTTGAGTGGGAGGAGTCTTATAAATGCAGACGTAGAAGTCACCTTATTGTTTAGGGTAATAAACGGTCTCATTAATTTTTAATCAGTGACCTGTGTCCTCTGTCAGCTCAGCTACCTTTTATTAAGTCTGTTTTCTGTTGATAAGGTTCGGCTTTTTTTTTTCTTTCTTCAGTTATGAGCCTGAGATTCATCCAGCTGCTTCATACAGAATCAAACACCTCAGGGCCACAGTGCAAGTGTTCTCCACTGGCAATATCACAGTAACAGGTAAAATCCGTGCATCAGTTTTCTGAAAATTTATAATGACTGATTTATTAAGTAGTTTATTTTTAACGGTTTCCTTTCATAGTAAATTTCATTTAATTGATGACCAGTTAATAATTTACCAAGTGAATATAAAGTGATTTATTAACTATACTTAAACCAACCCAAAAAGTGAATTCAACCCAATAAGGGCTTGTTAATGAGCTGTTTAGTGGTCTGTTTGTTTTGGGAATAGGGAAACTAAAATGAGCCCAGCAGGAGGTGCGACCACAGAGCTAACACTTAGAGTTGAGTACGCTGGACCAGAGAGAGCATAAACTGGAATATAAATTGGATTTAAAATGAGGTTAATCCTGTCAAATCCCTGGATTTTAATACATATATCACTATAGTAATGCTGGATGTACAGATTATTGTAAGTGGCTTATTTTCCCATTAGTAGCGCTTCTGTAGCCTAAAAATGTAATTAAATCGTATGGAAAATTCTATGGTGCCCTTACTGCATTTTCCAATGGAGGATAAACCGATTACTGCGTTAGCCACATAACTTTAAGACTTGCCCATTGATTTGTTCCGTTTAAGGGAGCTCCAGTCTACACTCTTTAAGCTCTTTCTGCAGATCCCATAGAAGCTAGCTTTTCTGATGTAGAAAAATGAGTAACTTGTTGCATATATCAAGGCTGGACTTTGATATTATATTAGTATACAATACATAATTGTTGTTTTCAATTAACTCAACTGAAGGCACAGATTTTAGTTCAATATCTGTGCAGCTCCATTTTATTCACACCATTTGATTTGAAGTGTTTTGACCACCCTCTCTTCTCCCCTCCAGGACCAAATGTTCAGAGTGTCGCTTCGGCTGTGGAACAAATCTATCCTCTACTGCTTGAGTGTCAGAAAACACTGGTATAAGATGCATACACACACACAAACACATGCACCGTCTGAAACGACCAAGCACCTTATGAGCGAATGTGTTTGTTTTTAAGAGTTAAGGAGTTGTACTGTATGTGAAAGACGACTGGTCAGTTTGAGTCTGAACAGGCCTGGGCTGCTTGCCCTTTTAGCTCTGACCTCTGGAGGCAGGAGAGTGGGCACGCTTTGTCCAGCTGAGTAGAGAGGACCTGGTCATCCTTAGCATTATAATCAAACAGTATTTTACTGCGTGGTCACCGAGTTGAAGCCGTCAGTGACAAGAAGTGGCTGGTGGTGTATTATTGGACTTCTACAGAGACTTGAGCAGGTTTTAATGGACTGACACCTGGTGTTAGATGAGGCCAGAGGATGGAGGTTAAAGGGCAAACACACTAGAGATATTAAACAGGATATGATGTAATATTTACCAACTGCTTTCTGTTGAACAATTAAACAGTGGTTTGTGAGACAGTCTGCAGTACTCATGTTTATGTATATGTTCCCATTTTGTATTTTATAATAAAGAATGAAAAACTAATCTTGCTGTTTCACTGCTTCCTTCTTTTCAAATGTGAGTGATCCCCAGTGTGGCTTTCATAACATACAACTTAGTGCCAACTTTACAGAGGGCTTAGGGAAGACACTAAGCCAATTATGAGCCTTACCTGTTGTTCTTTCTTGAAACAGTTTTGGTAAGGAACACCCAACTCCACCATGGAGCCACGAAGCTTGATTTAAATGTATTTTTATTTAAACATGTTAAAAAATATGTTTTTTCCATTACAAGGACATTTCAGAAAAATGGACCAATGAAAATGTCCAATGTTTCTTGGCATAAGCTCTTGCCACATTCAGGTATGTTAATGTTTTTTTTAAACGGTAACACTGCAAATATAAAGAATCATCCATGATGCTTGTCGAGGGGAAATATGACTCTACTGACATAATTTTAACACAATATTGCAACAACATTTATTTAATAAGCCTTTACAGATATATTCATACCTGTGTACGTACCCAAACTACACTTCTTTCTCCCTCCAAAGTAGTCCTTTTTAAATCGGGTCCTTAAAAAATTAAGACAATAAACACTTGTAATTTAAACTCATCTCTGTGTTGTTTCACAGCTGGTGCAACTGAGACAGCAAATACTTAACGTCAGTAGCCATTTCGCTGCGAGCAATAGGTTACTGTGATCAGAGCAGCAGTCTGAGCAATCCAACTCCTCCTGTCCTCTCGTAATCAGGTTATCCGTTCATCTGCCGCACGTCCATCAACCTCCTGTATTCGTCTGACTTCTGAGTGCATGTTCAGATGGCCGAGAGGGATTTTTCCTCGTGTTGAAGCTCGGTTCTGGGCTTTTTTCTCCATGTGCTGCACAAAAGAGAGCTGTCAAGGTGGTTCCTGCAAAAGGAGTCGATGACAAAGCAAAAATGGTTTTGATGCGCAATGCTTCATTATATAAAAAACCTACAATGATTTCCTTAAACTGATCATAGGAACCATGCCTCACAATATCTGCAACACACAACACACATAATCAGTAAATAATTACTGATTATTTTTGGGCAGTAATTAAACACTGATATATGTGGTAAATATTGTTATTGTAAATAATGTTATACCTTATTCACAATTAAATATATATATGAACAACTGCTGCATGATAATGGTAAAGTAGTGGGTAATCTAAGTGGTAGTTGATTTTGGTGTGTGTGTGTGTGCTTTTATTACTCCACAATGATATCCATGCACCTCTCTCCTTTCAAAATAAACACATTTTAGACTGAACACTTTAGGCAAAACGTCATAAACAGGACGGCTCATAACTCATTTACATGTATCATAATTCACTCTGATTCTAACCCACTGTAAACCAAGAATAAACAATGACTGAATTCAGTTTATTGGTATTGTTGTACTACAATAAACAAGGCCTTCCCCAAAAAGGTAGTTGTCTGAATGGGGACATGTTGCTCCAAAGCTGTAGATATCATTCAGCATTAACGGTGTCACAGATGAACAAGTTGGTGATGTAATGTGGCGATATTATAATGAAATCCCCAAGTTCTTTACAGTTTGTAAGTAGAGAAATATCATCCTTGAATTATTTCAGTTTGCCCACGCAGTCTTTGACAGAGCAGAGAATCCCTCACCACCTGTACTTCTCAAAGACTCAGTCTCAGGTCAATGACCTATTGCCATTTTACTTTTAAATATTTTGTAGCATTACACAACTTCACCAGTCTTTTGTTCCCTGTCTCAGCTTTTTTTGGAGTGTGTTGCTATAACATTCCCCAGGTTCAACATCTGAAATATTGTCTTTGTTAAATTAAACAAAATATATGGTTTAAATGATTTGCATATCATTGTATTCTGTTTTTTAATTTACATTTTGCTCAGCATCCCAACTTTTCTGAGTTGCAAATAGAAAATGATACAAAACAAGAGGTCAGACCAGTCTGACCTGCCTTATCTATGTGCTTGACCACTCAGGAACATAGAGTGGTGTGTGGGTGTGGGTGTGTGTGTGTGTGGGGGGGGCTGAGGGTACAGTGTGTAGTGTGTGTTCTCACTTCATGGCAAGCTCTTTGGAGATCTGCTCCAGCGATCGTCCCTTGGTTTCTGGCACAAATACCATCACAAACATCAGCAGCACGAAACTCATAGCAGCGTAAGAGAAGATCACACTGGGTAGACCAAACTTCTCTGAAAACACAAAGAGGTCCTTACTTCAGTACACATTTATAATATAATAAATAAACCATTTCACAACAATCATTTCACTGTAACATGTCTCAACTGGCCTTTAAATGCATTTGTTTTCAGAAGAAATATTGAATGAACAGGTGTCCACCAACTTCTAGCCATGCAGTGCACACCTCCTGCTGCTTCATATCCTATGTTTTTCCACACTGGCCCTACTTTGCTGAAGTCTGTAGATTTACTCAGCTGACATGATGAAGAAAGCTCTAAACACATCCTGAATGAGTGATATATTAAACCAGGATTACAACTGATGTAAATGTATTCAGCCTTTCCCAGTGTTCACTTTTCACTGGATGTTAACCCAAGGCACGTCTGAACACTATACTCACAGTTCCTGTATTTACTTAGACTTATCATCAGCCTGTTTCATTATCATTAAGCAGTATATTAATATTACTTGGAAAGCCATTAACCTTTCAGTCAGCCTTAACTCTTATTAAAAAAAATAAAAACATAATGCGGAGGTGTTGTATAACATTCCATTGGGAATCTCTACTCCAGTAAAATCTGCAAAAACATTCCCAAACATCTTAAAGATAATAAATACTCATCACATGGTCACGGGCAATGGTTGATATAATTTTTTTGTCATCCTTTATTTCTAAAATTCTGGAAAAACTGACCCAATATTGAGTTAATAATTGCTCCCAAATGTCTAAAGAAAGGCTTGTCATTGAATTTACCCCTTGAACAGCAGGATCTATTATTCATTCATTTATTGTCTGTAACCCTTATCCAGTTCAGGGTTGCGGTGGGTCCAGAGCCTACCTGGAATCACTGGGCACAAGGTGGGAATACACCCTGGAGGGGGCACCAGTCCTTCACAGGGCAACACAGACACACACACACACACACCTATGGACACTTTTGAGTCTCCAATCCACCTACCAACATGTTTTTGGACTGTGGGAGGAAACCGGAGCACCCGGAGGAAACCCACGCAGACACAGGGAGAACACACCACACTCCTCACAGACAGTCACCCGGAGGAAACCCACGCAGACACAGGGAGAACACACCACACTCCTCACAGACAGTCACCCGGAGTGGGTCTCAAACCCACAACCTCCAGGTCCCTGGAGCTGTGTGACTGCGACAATACCTGCTGCCACCGTGCCGCCCCTAGTATTCACTCATTCATTCATTCATTCACTCATTCATTCATTCATTCATTCATTCATTCATTCATTATCTGTAACCCTTATCCAGTTCAGGGTCGCGGTGGGTCCAGATCCTACCTGGAATCATTGGGCGCAAGGCAGGAATACACCCTGGAGGGGGCGCCAGTCCTTCACAGGGCAACACACTCACTCACCCTAGTATTCATTGATTATGATATTTACAAGGTTATGATATGTAGCTACGTAAAGAAACAAAGCTGTAAAAATATAAATATCCACAGAAAAAGTATAGGCTAAGAACAACTATGTTTTGTTGTAAGATGTTGCAATCTTTACACCTCTTTTTAATCATAATAACATAACAGAATCAGGTTTGTTTAATTCTGTGAGGAGGAAAATAACTTCTATCTTATCTAAAGACCTCATTAACCCCATCTCTTTGATTTCAGTGTTTATCAGTTAGAACACAGGACTGAAGGTCATATGCTGGAGAAATATTAGGCCTGTCCTATTAATAACCATAATATATTACTACAATTCACTTTCTCAATCTACTGCCCATTAGTTGGCTGTTTACATTATGTAATGAATATTTTCAAATTCTATGTTCTGTTATAATAAGACAATGAATCGATGAACCAATTAAACTGACAGTGGAATGAGACAATGTCCCCCAGCATTCTGCTGTGGATCCAGAGCTAATTTTCACCTCACCTCACTAATGTTTATGTGGTTGAATGCCATCAAGTTCTCTGTGAAATTTAATGTAAATCCTTTCACAAGTTTAGAGGCTATTACTGTTGCAGGGGAAACCATTATCCTTTTGATAGCACTGATTTCAAGAAAACACCCTGGGTGAGCACCTACCTACACACTGTAGATTTAGAGTATTTGTCAGACACTTTTATCCACAATGACTTATAAATCATTTTTATATATGATTTTAATATAAATGCACACTAAGGGTGTTTGCCAAGGTTGCCAGGTTGAAGGATATGTTGGGAGTCTTGCCCTAGGACTCTTATTGCTACAGGGTTTTCCTGCCTCAGCAAGTATTAAAGCCTTTTCTGCGCTTGAAGAACGGCTGTACTGCACCAACCACTATATGACTATGAGTAAAAGATGAGTATAAATAAGATAAGTGTTAAACACAACAATCAGCCTTTATCCACATAGCAATGCACTTTGACTCCGTACAATGTGTAATCTTGTGAATGTGTTTTACCTGTTATTGTGAGGAAGGTCATGGATATGAGCAGATTCATGGCCCAGTTAAAGGCAGAAACCACAGACACAGCTTTCCCTCGGATCCCAGTGGGAAAAATCTCACTCAGAACCACGTAGACCACTGCAAAATACACACAGACTCAAAGTGAGGATGTAATAACTACTAATATGGTGTTTGAATTTCATGTACCATGTGCTGAGTCACAATAAGTGATTTTATATTGCGCTTGACATTGGTCAGGAGTACTGGAGTCGCTTTATAATTTCATAAACTTGGCCTTTATTAAACCAGTTAACAATTTCACACAAAGGACCCTGTTTATGGAACTGTCTGCCACTGGACCTGAGAAACTGTAACAGTTTAAATGACTTAAAAAGCCAAAAGTCCACTTCCTGTCACAACTATCTCTTTCTTTAATGATATTCTAATAAACAAAACCCCAATCACCTCTCTTTTTATTGCAGGAGTTTTCTGTTTTCCTTCTCCTTAACTAAACACAATGTGTATATAATATACGTCAAATTAAACTGGGAACGTGCCTAGTACAAACCCTTTGGGTATTTTTGTACTTTCCCTGATATATATTTTTTATTGTATTGTTTTATTTCTTTTTTCAATATCTCAACAATCGTTCATTCATACATTCAGTCTGCGACCGTTTATCCAGTTCAGGGTTGCAGTGGGTCCGGAGCCCACCCGGAATCACTGAGGCGCCAGGCAGGGATACACCCTGAAGGGGGCGCCAGTCCTTCACAGGGCACCACACACTCACACCACACCTATAGACATGATTTTTTTTTTCATGGCCAATCCACCTAACAACATGTGTTTTAGGACTGTGGGAGGAAACAGGAGCACCCAGAGGAAACTCACACGGAACACACCAAACTCCTCACAGGCAGGACCCTGGAGCTGTGTGACAGCAACACTACCTGTCACGCAGAAAAAAATTTATTATATTTTTATATAAAAAAAATAATAATAAAAAATATTATATATAATATTTTTTATTATAATTTATTGCCAATTCAAACATGTAGCTATGTCTTTTGTAATTAATGTTGGGATATGCTAAAACAAATACTGCTGTATTTGAATGTAGTCACTAGCCAAGCAAGCCGATGACAGCCACAGTGAGCTGGTTTAAGCTCACACGCTAACAAGCTGAACACGTAGGCGTTCAGGTAGGTGTGCAGGGAACCTTCAAATTCATGTACTTGATTTTAAATTGTCAGCCAAGAAAACAGCAACATTGTGTTTTCATTAACAAAGTCTTTTGGGCTCAGGCAATCTTAATAATACCCAAACACATTGGCTGCATCCCAACAGACGAGTACAACATTGAATACAATAGAAGAAAATAGTGCACCATCATTAGAAGAAAATTCATTAATATAGTATGTGAACTAAGGAAGTGTGTGGTCTGGGACATAGGCCACATTCAAGCTGTAGCGTAAGGCTCTGTAATGCACTAAAGTGATACTTCATGACTAACACCCAATTTTAATTATTGTTTTAGCTTGTATTATTGAAATAGCTTACAATGATACTTTTACAGACAATAATAATTATTTGTGAGAATTTACATTTTCGCCGAAGTCTAGTATTCACTGTTGTCATACCCTACAAGCCTTAATTTAGCTACATAGAGTTAATCTATCCTTAACTGGATAGAGACCTTAATCCAATATTTAACAATAATTTATGTTGCACTATGTGGCTTGAACAAGGGCAGACCTTTGAGATTCATTTATTAAGAGTTTTCTTTTGACGTTTTGATAAATTCATGTGTTCACATTATCCAAAATACATAAATAATACATTCATATTAATGCCAGCACATTTTGTGTATTTACATTACACTGCAATTATACAAAATGGCTTCCAAGTTGGATCATGTTACAAAGGAAGATAAAGGTAATGTTTAGAGTATTGCCCAAGGACTATTGTTGATATATAGTAGTGCGTTTACTGAGCTGGGCACGACGCCAAGTCTGTCATGTCTCATCGTAAGTCCTTTTTGGAGAAGATGGCACCAGACTTTTGTCCATAATATTCATTCTTGTTACTGTAAAATCGTATGACACCTCATAACACTGCTCTGTAATCAGCTATCAGCTCATATGACATATTCAAATTTTAAAGCACAAGATAATTTGTTTCCAGGGTGTTTCCCGCTGCTCAGCAGAAACAGGCTGGTTGACATGTCATGGCTGATTTGACCCTGCTGTAGAAAGGCTTTGTGTAAGAAATGGGAAAATTAAGTGGAACATTAAGAGCAATCCATAAAAATTAGATCAGGACCAACACGCTGTGTCTCTGCACTGAAGTAGTTAAACCCACTGACCAGCAAGGAGCCATAGCTACTTGTGACTACTTCAGAATGGCTTAGTTCTTTCAGGAAACTTCATTTAGTTTCTCAGTTCCTTGTCTCAAGATTCACAGCTCATGTTTGTTTGTTTTTTTCTGAGAAATTTACTCTTTTATTATCATCTTTGTTCATTGTTCTTGAACACAATACTAGTCTAGGGTTGCTTCCTTCACTGTGTATTTTCTGGATTAATCATGAGAGCAGTTACAGTAAAATACTGGCTGGTGTTTTAATTAAATGGCTTGATGATATGTATTAGGTTTACAAATAAATGTTAAAGGCTAAGCACCAGCGATATGAAAGTGTCAAACAAATAAATACCGTGGAATTTGAGTTCCTAACTTGTGTTTATTGATAGTCAGAAAACATGTTATTTCTTACTAATTCAAGGAATAAAGTTTAAAAGACCGTTGGTCGCATTTCCAACAATATGGGCATGTAAGGACATCAACGAAAGGTGTTGAAGAGCCTCTGTAACATGGAGGTAAACAGGGTAAGGACACTCACTTCGCCTGTTTTAGTTGGTGTTAGTTAACGTTAGCTTGACTCGCTAAACTCTGTGTCTCAGATTATACTCGGCTACGTAGCTGCATTACGGAGGTTTATAGTGTCGGATGAATTCGAGTTCGACTTCGATCACATTTACAAGAATAACGGTACCTCTACATTTGAGTTTAGCTTATTGCTAGGCTATTGTCGTGAATAATGTTGGTTATTTAGCTAGATACTGTCATAACAGTCAGTCATAACGGTGTTTTACCGCGGCGTTGTTCAGCTGTTGTCCACCAGTGACGTCACGGTTGCGTTCAAGAATTTCCGTAGCGAGCTCGGGTTTTTCCGTCAATTTAATAAAATTGTCAGTTTTAAAGCAAATTAAGCTGCTTTTTTCATTTTAATTCATACCTATATATGTCAGTAACTAAAATAATGTGAAATATTCATGGAGGTACATTAAGTGGTGCTTAGCCTTTAAATCATTATTGTGTAACGTGTAATTTTAACTTAAAATTCAAACATTCTGCCACCCTTTTTCCCCTTTTATGGTAACTGTTGTGTACTATTAAAAATGACATTTATCTTCTTATTTAAAAAAATAAAAACCATAAAAATGAAGCAATATGCTACGTTCACGATCACTAAGAGCCTTTAAATCTTCTAAAGCAAAACTCTCACATAATTTTGGGTACAATATTATCCCCAAGAACAACGACAAGCATATGCTTTTGCAGCACTTTTTCCTGGTGGAACTCATAATGAATGCAGTGACCAATAAATTCTTTGCTTTTTTTTTTTTTTGCTGAATAAAATGACAATGTTTATACTTAATACTACACAACATTTACCATAAAACGACAAAAGAGCAGGAGAATGTTTGAATTTTGAGTAGAAATTATATTTTAGATGAAAAAAGACTTAAAATTCATTTGTACACCCAATAAAAAACAGTTTGATTACATTGCTGCACAGTGCTGCCGTGACACTGTTTACAATACGCTAAAACCACACTGGTGAATCTTTTATATGATGTGGTTATAGACGGGCTTTTTTTGGCATGTTTTGATTAATTGACTGTTTTGTTGGTACATGCCTCTATTCATCTAAAAAGAAAAAAAGGAGGAATGTCTCTGATCAGGTTTTGTAGGAGAAAGCAATATACCAAACAACACATTACTTCACAATACGTTCAGGATTCTCAATATGAATCACAAACTAGTTTTTCAGAGAGTTGAACAAAGAAACACAACGAGCGCTGAGAAATATGAGTACAAATGAAATATGGAGAAAACTAGAATGAAAAAGAAAACCACTAAAAAACAGAAATTCTGCTCCTCACTCCTGGGCTCTCGTGTTGAACTGAGCTGTGGCTCATTCTTATTTAAAGGAACAGGTGCTAAAACAGCCGTTCTGGACAGTTATGATGGCATGAAATATGTGGATACTGCCCAGCCTTAACAGCCTTAACTCTGCTGTTTTAATAGCTCTTTTTGGGTAAATAACAGAGAGTCAATGCAGTGAAACAGCGCCACCAGTGGATGGGGGGGTCATTAGTGATTATAAAATGAGTATAAATTACGATGAAGCAAAGTAAAATGACCTTTTATCAGGTATGGTCTTCTAGTTTATTTATGATTTAGACATGAAATCTTGTTGCTCAAACCATGGAGAATATTGTCAGTAAACACTGTGTTCTGTTCCACTCATGTACTATATATTCTCAGCTATTCCACCCCAAATTGCAAACCAAATATACTTAAGCTTTATGCATGAGGCAAGAATATTTAATTTTACATCTGAGAAAACTATAGGTAGTGTCGCAGTCACACAGCTCCAGGGGCCTGGAGGTTGTGGGTTCGATTCCCGCTCCGGGTGACTGTCTGTGAGGAGTGTGGTGTGTTCTCCCCCTGTCCGCGTGGGTTTCCTCCGGGTGCTCCGGTTTCCTCCCACAGTCCAAAAACACACGTTGGTAGGTGGATTGGCGACTCAAAATTATCCGTAGGTGTGAGTGAATGTGTGTGTCTGTGTTGCCCTGTGAAGGACTGGCGCCCCCTCCAGGGTGTATTCCCGCCTTGCGCCCAATGATTCCAGGTAGGCTCTAACCCTAACCCGCCATGACCCTGAACTGGATAAGGGTTACAGATAATGAATGAATATATTAAGTATATTACTTAATAGAACATTATTAACACCATATTTTATATTAAGTAGAAGTATACAGTAAATATACATAGATCTTTCTGTATACTTCTGTATATTGTATCTTTATTCTAGGATAAACTTCTTTTTTGTAAGGGCAATTACATTAGGGATGAACAAGCTTTCCTATCTAAGACTTTCATAGAAATTGCCTAAATGGACTAGGCATTCATTTAATTAGGCATTAAATGAAGTGCATTGGCAGCCTTATGTTTATGAAACAACCCCACTGACACAAGTTATTATATTTAATAATGTCTTATGAGTGCCCTCACATTGTGTAAATGATACTGCAGTGATTCTTACTTGGTCCCAGGCTGAAGGAGAATCCGGCCACATAGACTAGCAGACTGACCAGAGAGATCCACTTCAGTGAAGGAGACACCTCACTCCCTGACATGGA
This sequence comes from Hoplias malabaricus, assembly GCF_029633855.1. Taxonomy (NCBI): domain Eukaryota; kingdom Metazoa; phylum Chordata; class Actinopteri; order Characiformes; family Erythrinidae; genus Hoplias; species Hoplias malabaricus. Next base: position 53,561,297 of record NC_089804.1, read on the forward strand.
TTCTAGTGCAACTTCAGTTCCCTCATCTGCTGGTGTCTCAGAGTTCCTCACTGGTACATTAGGGTCCTCAGTGGAGTTTAAAACAGGGGCCCCCTGAGTGCTGTTATACAGATGTAAAAGGGCAGGGTTTATTTGGTTGTGCGTGTTATTCAGTTTGGACTGAAGGTGGGCATGATGATGCAAGCCCTGAGGCAGGTGTGTGTGAAAGTCACTTTCATACCCACTCCCTAGTGGGGTGTGGTTGAGTAGCGCAGGGCTTTGGCACAGGCTGGACACGTGGGTTCGACTGTGCAGGGTAACAGCCCCTAAGGCTGCTGTCGACAGCGTCATCACAACAGCCCCCAAGCAGAGAAAGGCTTTGGGCCCGACTCGGTCAACCAACAAGATTGCAGGAATGGTCCCACCGACTTTAACCAATCCCAGCCCAGTGGAGGCAAGTGTAGCTGCCTCGTTGCTATGGAAACCCACACTACGCAGGACTGTGGAGGCATAGGCGAGCAGGTTGGGCTGTCCAGTCACCTGCTGGAGGAACACCAGAGCCAAACCCACGAACAGCCTCCTGCGCATGTTGTCCCGAGAGCGAAATAGGTCCAGAAAACCCTGCTGACTCTCAGCCTCCAAGGCAACCCTTATGGTCCTCAGTTCCTCCTCCACAGCATCTGCATTGGTACCCCCTCGTAAGCGCATCAGCGTGGCCCAAGCCTCCTTCTCCCTCCTCTGAGCGATCAGAAAACGAGGGCTCCTGGGAAGCAGGGGCATTACACACACCTGAAGGAATGCAGGTAGAAGCACAGCACTCAGGGTGAACCTCCAGCCACCTTCTATACTAGCAAACGCCCAGCTCAACCCAAACCCCAACAGGACCCCCAGGACCACCATCAGCTCATAAACACACACACACCTCCCCCTCCAGGGTGCAGGAGCCACCTCTGCAATGTACAGACACGAGGCTGTGCCCGAGAGCGCCACGGCCATGCCCACAAACGTCCGGCCTACCAGCAGCGCCCAGAAGGAGGGCACACACACACTCAGCAGTGTCCCACATGCGCACAGTGCTGCTGTGAGGATGATGGAGAAACAGCGTCCATAATGGTCCACGATGGAGCCCCCAACCACAGAGAGAAGGAAAGCTCCAAGCATCAGAGCCCCCACGGCTTGCTCCTGCTGGGGACATGAGAGTGTCAGTAAGTCCCTGAGCTGTAGCAAAGCTCCAGAGATCAAACCCAGCTCATAGCCCAGCATCAGACCACTGAGAGACGCTGTAGACACAGCACAGACCACCAGCACAGCACCATGACCTAGAGAGAGAGAGAGAGAGAGAGAGAGAGAGAGAGAGATTACATATAATTATATACTGCAATGTCTATGATTGTGGGGAAATGCTGTTCTCTCTGGTTTGTTCACATTCAGAAGCTCAGCATCATTTGAAGTGGAACCGTATGTTTGAGAAGTAAATGATATTTACTTTTTATAACTTTTATAGTAACTTTTTATTTACTCTCTGAATTACCACAGAAGCTTATTTGTAACTCGAGTTGTTTAGTTTTGTAGTACTTTGGGTATGTGTTTACTTTCATGCAGTTAGCCATTTCCTGAATTTGGAGATATTTCACCAAAAGTAATCTGAAAGAGCAAAACTAAGTCAATGCCCTCATCTTGGTTTGTGTTTTTCAACGTTTAGGGCTCTCTCCATTGTTTAAATTCCAGGTGCCTTTTCTCTGCCTTGAGCAGAGAGAGATTTTTTTAACCATTTACTGACACCAGGGTATCATAAACACATCAGACCAGTTTCAAGCACATAAACACATTATAGAGCTAGCAAATGGTGAGGAAACATCCTCAGAATTTTATAAAAGGTGTTTTTTGATTCATTTCATGAATGTCACCTTTACCTAACACCTGGATGTGGTCTGAGCGGGAGGACAGAGGTTGTGGACTATTGACACCGAGTGTTTGTTAGCAAGATTAGTCTTGGATAAACAACTACATCTGGAGAAGGTGGAAAACAATATAAATAGCTGAACTCTTCCCTTGAAACATGACCAAATTCCATATGATGCCTGTAAAATAAATCTGCTGGTGGATACATGAATATAATAAAATAATTATGTAGTAATTATTAACTATGAACTAATGGGTGTGTACACAAACTTCATCCAATCACCTGGAATGTGTGTGTGTGTGTGTGTGTGTTGTGTGTGATTGGCTTGTAGCTTTAACAGTACAAACACAAGGCTTGGGTCTTTTGTCCAATTTTAGGTTTGTCTCAAAATGACAGAAATTTCCAGGCTGACAGAGGTTTTCAGACAGTCTTCAAAAGACTGGTCACATGACAGGTTCTGTAGGTTTGAAAATATGAATCCCTTCTAAATATAATATTAATTTAAGTATGTTTACTAAAAATAAATGTCTCAAATCTCAAATCTCTAGTCCATAAGAGAAAATCATCTGTTTTAATTCACACATTCTTGTGGAGCCTGATTTTCCCGTCTCTCAAAAGTAAAAGATTTTACATGTTGTTTATCTGATGGTCTGTCAGGTCTTGCATTGTTGTTATGTCTCCATAGCCTTTTTTAATGTTTAAATCCCAGTTATTTTTTTAACATGTTTGATATTCCACAGTAAAAACCAATGACTTTTACACAACGGCTGTTGAAGTGTTGAAACTAAACAAAGGGTGGTCTCTGATTTTTGCACAGTACCATATATGTGTGTGCTTAAGGTGTGTCTGAAAACAATACACTCACCCATAACCTAACACCATAGTTCTGTTTAGCTGACTATAATCAAGGTTATAAACCTTACACGAGACATTGGCAATAATCTCTGATGTCAATATTTTTGCCATGTTCTCTCTGAACTCAAGCAAAGTATGTTTTCATTAAGAGCAGTGAGATCTGATGGCACAGGTCAGAGATCTATTGGTTTCATAAGAGCAGGTCAGGAGTCAATCATTCATGTGGATACATTTGCACTACAGACAAAAAATAGGCTCCTAATAGGCTGTTTAATAACTTTAACACTTCACTCAGCTTTGGCATTAACTGTGTTGATGTAGTATACACCAATCAGCCATAACATTAAAATGACCTCATGGTTTCTACTCAGGGCGGCACGGTGGTGCAGCAGTTAGTGTCGCAGTCACACAGCTCCAGGGGCCTGGAGGTTGTGGGTTCGATTCCCACTCCGGGGTACTGTCTGTGAGGAGTGTGGTGTGTTCTCCCCGTGTCCGCGTGGGTTTCCTCCGGGTGCTCCGGTTTCCTCCCACAGTCCAAAAACACACGTTGCAGGTGGATTGGCGACTCGAAAGTGTCCGTAGGTGTGAGTGTGTGAGTGAATGTGTGTGTGTCTGTGTTGCCCTGTGAAGGACTGGCGTCCCCTCCAGGGTGTATTCCCGCCTTGCGCCCGATGATTCCAGGTAGGCTCTGGACCCCCCGCGACCCTAAAATTGGATAAGCGGTTACAGATAATGGATGGATGGATGGATGGTTTCTACTCATCTGTGTTGTGTTTGTATGAGTGGATCAGACACAGCAGAGCTGCTGACGTTTAAACCTCTCAGTGTCACTGCTGGACTGAGAATCCTCCAGCCTCTAGGCGAAGGACTAGAGGACGACCAACACACACTGTGCAGCGAGAGATGAGCTACTGTCTCTGACTTTACATCTACAAGGTGGACCAATGAGGTAGGCGTGTGTAACAGAGTGTACAGAGAGTGTTTTAAAACTTAAGCAGCAATGCTGTGTCTGATCCACTCATACCAGGGCAACACACACTAACACAACACCACCACCACGTCTGTGTTACTGCAGCCATCTTAAAAGAGACATTGTGACCAAGTGTCTGTGTGTGTGTGTGTGTCCTTTTCCATTTCCACACATATTGGCTGCTGTGACGTGACTGTGGCCCATGAAAAATCTGAATGTCTGACACATACAGGACTGTATTAATTAATTAAATTATTTATTTTTCTTTGCATTTCTTGTTAAAAATAACTCTTCAAAATTATGCGTCTTAGTTTCTGCTTCCTGTTCTATGGTTTAGCAAAAGCTTGAGCGAGATTAGATATAAGAGTATGCTCCCAAACCAGTGGGGTGTGATAGACGGGAGGGGGGGGGGGTCATGAGAAAGGATCAAGATCAAGATCCACAGCTTTAGCCCACAGTAGATGTTGGAACACCTGATTACATTTAGCCACATCAACAGTAGTGAGGTCAGGTGTAGTCTGAAAGTCCTACTTTAGGATGCCTGTAAAATATTTGCAAATATTTTCAAATATTTCACCCAACTATGACATTTTTTATACGATTGTTTACAGTGAACAAAAACACAGTGATTTGCTCTGAGCATTTTCTTAACGCATGATAAGAAATATCTGAAAAATATATCAGACTGCCACGTCCGCTTATCTTTAACAGCCCTAAAATAGCAATAAGACTTCCTGGTTATCTTTACTGTCCCGCGAGAAAAAGCCTTGACACTGTGATAAGAGATGTGCGCTTTATGGTTATGAAATGACACACATCCAGGTTTAGACTGCAGGTGTTCAATTACACACACAGCTTGAATATTCACTGTATCAAAAGACCTTTTCAGAAGAATGGGATGCTTAGTTTAACATGAGCCTAAGGTCACCACGACCCGTGCAGTGGAGCAGTAGAAGTGTATTCTCCGGAGTCCATTTGGGATAAATTGGAGTTCCGGTTGGGATCCAGAAGTAGTCATTAATTAGGACTTGACCTTACTAATATTCACATGGCTAGGTGCAATCAAATCCACACAACTATATATACACTGTAAAGCCTTCTCAAAAGAACAGAAGCTGGTAGGGACAAACATAGGGACAGAGACTATTTCTTCAAACAGAGGGAGTGACTTTATTAATTGGGAAGGCTTGCTTCCTCGACACCGTCGGGGATCTGCATTTACCATCAATTTAAGACCAGTTTTAAAAATCAAGACAGGTTTGTGATGGATTGCCTTTTCAGCAGCCGCTCAAAAGAAACACTTGAAAACTCGCCTTTCCAGATCATTTCTCACCTCTCGGCGTATTCTCTGAACAGTTGTGGGGCAGGATTGTAAAACTAGCTTCTAGAAAAAATCTGTGGAGGGTGTTGGAGGAGGTGGATGTGTAATCTACATAAACCATCATCAAAAGGCTTCTACAATGGGCCAAGACCAAAATGGCTAAATTATCTGCCAGAAATAAAGATTTCAGTTAATTAGAAAAATTAAATTAGAAAGAATAGATGAAGTAACTTTTTGTTTACTTTGTTTACACGAAAAAAGAATTACAACAGTAGAAAGTAATATGCAGGGAAAGTAAAGAAGCCCAAGAAGGGCTTGTATTAAATAATAATGAACAGACAAGGGATTCAAAGGAAAATAATTAATAAATATTTTAAAAAGTACTGAGGATAAAGGGGAAAAAAGTAACTTTAGTATGGGGGCGTTTCTCTTTTTACAGAGGAGTCAATAGTTTTCCACTCGTCTAACAGTTGATGTGTTAGAATTTCCCATTTCCCAAGATGTTTGAGTCAAACCCAGCAGTGTATTATTAACACTAATGAGTTTAACACTGTATTAGTTTACAGTGGAACCTCTACTTACGAACTTGATCCGTTCCGTGACCTGGTTCGTAAGTGGAAAAGTTCGTTTCTCGAGTCAATTTTCCCCATTTAAAATAATGGAAAAGCAATTAATGCGTTCCAGCCCCCACCTCGAAAGTCACCCTGTTTGCACTGAACTCTCAAATTAGTAAAAATATACATGTAGCGTTACTAAAAATAAAAGAGAAATACAGTGGAAACAGTAATAAAAAAGAAATAAAGTTTTAAGTGGTTACATATCGCTACCTTGAAGACGTGACGACTGGCTGGAGGAGTAACACAGGCACTGGCTGTATGACGGGAGGTGGGGGGTGGGGGGAATAACGGAGAGTAGGCGGTGAATGTGGGGAGACGAAGCGTAGATACGGCTTAACTTAGCACGAATTTCGATGACTGCTATTTACACTAATGCTAAATTGCTAAAGCTACAATTTGCTAATCTTAAAAGCTCACTCAAGTCTGGGCGCGCTGGGAGACTCGTCTATTGGGGTCAGTGGCCATTTCCAGCTGCCGGCTCGGCGGAGGCTCGGGTTCGTTTCTAGAGTCGTGGTTCGTTGGTGGAGGCAAAAAAAATATTCGAATGCCTGGTTTGTATCTTGGAAAGTTCGTTAGTATAGGCGTTCGTTAGTAGAGGTTCCACTGTACTGACTACATCTCTCATTGAGAAATTTTAGATGCTGAGAGATAAGGTCAGAATTTGTGACTATTCCTCTAAATATTCTGACTTTATTCTCAAAATTTTCCAACTTTAATCTCAAAGATGTTGTTGCTGCATATTCATAATGGGTTTTGTTACTATCATTTTTACATAACTTTTGTCTGCAATGTCGAAGCCAGAAAGCACCCAGTGTGCTGAAGCCCCACGGCAGAGGAAGGCTGTACTGTACGATTTTAAACCAAATAGTAAATAACATGCTCTATAAGATTTACATTTCTGTTCTGGTTTTAAGTGTCTCTTATTGGATCTGTGAGTATTGTCGTGTTGAAAATAATATCTTGTTATTCCTTTAAAAAAACTAGAGAGGGGTAATAAGTCTTTCTGTAATATTCTCCTGTTTTCCAAAGCATTTCTGCAATATTGATCTTGTAATATTCTTATATTTATACAGCTGTGTTATTAACACTGTTACAACATTTTCGCCATATTGGGCTTGTAGACAAGTGTGTGAGGAGTGTGTTACGACAGTGTGAGAAGTGTGTTAGGACAGTGTGAGGAGTGTGTGAAGGAATCTACCTGAGTGAACAGGTGTAGTTTTCTCAGGTTGTTTGTGCACATATTGGTCCTGTAGCGAGGACTTGTCCTGAAGGTCAGAGGTCATTCTGTGGCTCTCAGCTGGAGTGTCCATTGTCTCCCTCCAGGTCAGTGCAGCTGCAGAGAGAGAGGGAGAGAGAGAGAACCAGAAAAACCAGAGTAGTCAGAAAGTCACTACAGATTTGATGTCACTCCTGCTTTTTATTAATTATTAACAATGTTTTTCACATCGTTGACATGCAGTTCTTGCAAGTTCAGCTTGAAAAATAAAGGGGGCCCATAAGAGTTGTTTGAGATAGACATATTTAATCCTAACGTTCGTTGTAAGTTCTGAGACCTTTGGCAACGTATTCATTAAGGGTTCATGTAAAACCTCTCTGAGCTTTAGCTTAAAGAAGCATTAAATATTTCAGACGTCTGGTTCCTTTCACCATCGCTAAGGGCAACCCTAAGGAATCTGTTCTTTAAAGAAACGTTTTTTTAGACGTGCGTTTTACTGAAACAAAACAAGTCAGAATTCTTCACCGTGGTGGTGAGAGGAACAACACATCTGAAGACGACCCAGGTCAAAGGACGTCTTGTTCATTTTCTAAGTGAAAACACATAAGTGCATTCCCACCAGTGAGCGAGAGAGAACACACCTCTGCATATTTTATTGCTCATTTATAGTCATTGAGCTTATAAAAACAAAACCTGTGGCCTGTTACGGCTCATTTTCTGCCATGTCTGATGTTTTTCTATTATGTAAAAAGTAGAAGTTGAAAGATATATTGGGCTAGGTCTTCTGCTGAGCTCCCTTAAAGAGAGCCATTAACCAACACAACATGGCACTTCTCCAGGAGTGTCCAACGTTTGCATTCAGCTATATGAGATTTATCTATCCATTACAACACCACACCTCAGCTCAAATGTCTCTTACTCATTCTAAAACCCTGGGGCCAAAATAACTGTCCCCAGCATACAGTTAGCCAACAGGTCTCAGGAGCATGTTTACTAAAAGGCAGTGGGGAGTGAGAGTGCATACAACAACAAACCTGTTCTCAAGGTCACTTTTACTGAGCTTCTGAGAGTCAAAAGGCAGCAGGCAGAGAGCTGTGCCAAACCCAGGCCAGTTCTCTCAGTGAAGACAGAGTCTGAATCAGCTCAGTGTGTGTGTCCAAGCAGTAAAGCCCACCCATTATTATGGAAGTCTCCACTAAATCCATGTTAAATTCGACACTGGCAGCAGCACCACGCTCTTACCTGTGAGCCGAGAGCGTCCCTGGGACTATTTCCCCGGAGTTACGAGGTCATTGTGGGGTGTTTCCTCTCCCTTTCGGTCCTCTCTGTCCCAGTCTCCTCACACTTCTGCTTTCCTGCTGCTTCGTGCCTTGTTTTGGAGCGCTGGAGCTCTTTAAGCCCCGCCCACTCCGGCTGAAAGAGGATAAAAAAACAAAACAAAAAAAAACAGGGGAGCACAAGTTTGACCAGACAGCCGGCCTCGCAGTCACGTGCTCAAGGACCCTGCTGCTCCAATGACATGCTGATTTTCCTGATTATTTTAAGTTACCACTACACACGGAATAAGATTTAGAACACCTCCCTCCTCTCCCAGTAAACATTTAGCCGTTGATTCAACGTTGAAATAACGTACTGACTGCCGTCTAATCAACGTTCTCTTAAGGTTGAAAATGAAAGTTGAAAAGACGTCCAAACACAGACATTGAAAAGACGACTATTAGACGTATTTTGGACGTCCGTTGACGTTATTAATTGGTCCCGAAATAAATTACTTGTATAAAACGCATTTTGGACGTCCACTGACGTTATCGATTGGTCACCACTTAACTAACTTATTAAGATGGATTTTGGACGTCCATTGACGTTTAAAATATGTCCTTGACGGACAGACTACTTTTAGACCTATTTTGAACGTCCAGGGACGTTCCTTGTTTACTGGGCTCTCTCTCTCTCTGTGGTTAAAGGCTAAGCACCAGCTCTATGGAAGTGTCAAACTAATAAATACAGTGAAGTTTGAGTTCCTAACTTGTGTTTATTGATAGTCAGAAAACATGTTATTTCTTACTAATTCAAGGAATAAGGTTTAAAAGACCGTTGCCCCCCCCCCCCAACGGTGTTCGGAAACTCTAATAGGCGTCTTGCCTGTGACGTAGATGGTGGACAACAACTCTAGAAGCTGCACTTAATTTAATGCAAAATGACGAAAAGGTGTGTTGTTTTTGGCTGCAATCATTCAATGTACAGTGGGACATCTGTGAACAAATGGCCCAAAGATTTCATTTTTAACTTCATTTTAATTCATACTTATATCTGTCAGTAACTACAATAATGTGGAATATTCATGGAGGTCCATTAAGTGGTGCTTAGCCTTTAAATATGATGGAAAAGTCCACTTTTCAGTATTTATTCCCCGATTTAATCCCCCAATATCTATTAAGTATGTTAAATATGCCATATGTGCTTGGACCTTTCCCCCTGTAGAGACAATGTTAACTATATTTCACTTAGAAAAATCAACATAAATATTATTTAGATTTTTATTGAGTATTAATTTATATTTGAATACTTGTAGTGCAATTGTATTTATATATAGATATTTGTGGCCTTGGGTTTTTCAGGACACTTAATGGCCATTGGGCTGTGTAATAATTCTGTATTATAGACATATTTTGAGTCCTGTGTGGAAAAAATGGCTTTAAACTCTCATAAAATAAAAAGGGATTTTTCACAAAAACTGGGACATCTTGTAAAAGTCTATAAACCACAATGTGATATTTTCCTCTTGAAGATTTATTTAATTTGTTTTCACTGACCAACTTTTTTTTATTGTATTGTATTTTGTAATTTAGAATTTGATGCCTGCAGCACATTAAGAAAAAGTTATGAGGAGAATGCTAGTGAAACATTTATAAAACCTTCAAGTTCCACCAGCACTGCATGAGAAACAGTGATTGTAATAATTGCAACAAAAGCCACATAGGCCCAGGATTTCTTCAGAAAACCATTACCACTTACAACAGTCTGCTGCTGAATCAGGAAAGGCACCATGAGGTTCTTATCAAACATCAATTATATGCACAAACAACTCTGGGTGCTTTATATAGCTTCATATACACAGAATGCTTGACAGGCCTGTCTGCAGTCTAGATCTGTCCACTATGGCACAGCATGCATTTTGTTTTTTAATAAACTGTTCAGCTGGGATCGGCCCACTAGCCTAAGAAGGGGCCTAAGAAAAACATTTTTTATATAATCATTAATTACTTATTTGAGATGTGCATATGTTACAAATGTAAGATAATGTATAATATATTGAGGAAAAAGAGCTTCCTTATCATTTATGTTGCTGTGTGGCGTCACTGTTGCGCTGGGCACCTTTTAGATGCCTGTTGATGGCAGAAGCACAGCCAATCAAATACCATTGCTGAGAGAAAAGATGCATGTCACCACATAAAATTAGCAAATCAGTGTTCTTGAATCAGAAAACTCAGGGGCACTTCATCTAACGCCCCAAGCAGAGTCAGTGTTGTGGGATCTGGACACCTGATGGTTATTGGTGATTCATAAGACAGTATGATTCTGACCCGATCTGTAATATAATGTCTTGTATAATGTAATGTCCTTGTAATCTGAGGACATCAGAGCTGCAGTTTATGTTCATTTTGATAACTATTAGTCTGCTGTTTGGTTTTTAATGTCAATTTAAATGACTGATTTTCACAGAGCTGATTTTAGACCAGCATTGGCATAGGCTGATTTATATTGGGTTATCACTGGTCACCCAGCAAACTGGTTGACCTGCATACCAGTTCCTAAAACACAATATACTGTCAAAACTCAGGCAAGGATATAGGTTAACTCCTCTTTATTGAAACTGGAAAAACACCCAAATGCCTTAGGAATGATCCACCCATTGCTATAGTAAATAAACTAAACACAAGATGGCCTGTGACACTAGATGGACACAAGAATACTGTGGGGACTCTTTTAACAACACACAACCACCATCTGCTTTCACAGATCACTACCAAACTGTATGTACACAGCAAACAACACAACAAGAAAACACTTAGAAAACTCTCTCCAGTATTGGCACCATTATATATACAAACCTGTTCTTACCCTGGGGAACTGCGTTGTTATTTAAAACAATGGAAAGAGCCTTTTTCATGGACGTATTAATTTAAACAAAACAAGGGAAGAAATCGTGAAATTGCAGCTGAAGATATAAGAACGTAAGAACTTATTTTATTCTTAAAATAGCAAATATAATGCTAATGTGTCTAATGCTAATAAGTCAAGAGTCGTTTGGGAGTCAAAAGAGTCGGTTCTTGTGGACGGAACTGGTGTTAGAGAGTGCAAGAGGGCGCTGGTGTGACCTAACCGGTTTAGGGCCTGACTGATAAGGCTGTGCTCAAAAATAGGCTCCCAGTACGTACACACACACACACACACACAGATATAGAGAGACTGATCCAGTATTTCTCACAGAGACATCATGTGTACTGTTCTGCTTCTTTAGTTTGCTGGAGAAGCTAAGGCTAATGAAGCAGCTAACGATAATATATTTATACAAACAGTACTGCAACTACAGCAATTAGCAATTAGTGCTAATCCAAGCCAAATCTTCAGACAAATCATGGATTAGCGCAGTGATCTAAAGTCAGAACCACTGCCCATAGGTGAACCCAGTAAACATTTAGCTGTTGATTCAACGTTGAAATAACTTAATGACTACCGTCTAATCAACGTTCTCTTAAGGTTGAAAATGAAAGTTGAAAAGACGTCCAAACAGACATTGGAAAGACGACTATTAGACGTATTTTGGACGTCCATTGAGGTTATTAATTGGACCCGAAATAAATTACTTGTATAAAACGCATTTTGGACGTCCACTGACGTTATCGATTGGTCACCACTTAACTAACTTATTAAGGTGGATTTTGGACGTCCGTTGACGTTTAAAACATGTCCTTGACGGACAGACTACTTTTAGACCTATTTTGAACGTCCAGGGACGTTCCTTGTTTACTGGGAACCTTTTTTTATTTAGTTCTATTAGGGTGTGTTTATGAATGGGGTGGGCTGACTTGGGCATTGCCCACCCAGAACAGTCATATGTCCACCAGGAGGAATCTGACCACCAAAACAAATGATAGGATACTAAACAAGTGGTCATCATCATCAATACCCCCAATCAGGACCACCACAGAACATGTAATATTTGGCTGGAGGGTCATTCTCAGTACTGCAGTGACACTGACATGGTGGTGGTGTGTTGCATGCTGGACTAGTATGAGTGGATTAGACACAGCAGTGCTACTGGAGTGTTAAATTGATTATGCAACAACTGGACAAATTCATCCAATTACTCAGGGTGTTTTAGGGTGAATTGATTCACTTTAATCGCTTAAAAACCTCATGCCTCATTTATTTATGGTGGTGATAGGAAGCAGGAATTTTAATATAAAATGACAAATGACCCGTAGTTTTTGTGGAATTCCCTTATTCCTCTTTGTATTATTTGTATCTTAAATTGAAAAATTACATTAATGATTGCATTATTCCTGTAAACACAGTGAATATGTCATATGTAATTACTGAACAACTCAGTGTAGTTCCTGAATATGTCTTAATGTGAATAACTGGACAAAAAGGCTATGTTTTAAGGGGTTTAAACATTAGCGATCAAGAAAGTATGTGTTTACACTGTCAGAGAGAATCACTAGAAGAATGTGGTTAAGCCCATGCTAGTCCTGCTTGTCCTGTGCTCTTCCACTGCATAATTTAGTGTTTTATCTTCTCCAAACACAATCTTACTGAGTTATAAATTGTCATATTACAACATTCTGTTCGTGGTAAATGAGGTATGAATGCTAAAATATATATTATTTATTATTCCTAGCTCATTTCCATGGCTTCAGAGTAGTCATGTACAGTCTTAACTGAACCTGGACCTGAGTTTGGAAAAAGTCTATTAAAGTATGTAACACCAAGAACTTGATGTGAACTCGCTGACACTGGGTGGCGCTAGACAACAAACTATGTATATACCATTCCCCGAAGACTTGTAGTTCAGTGAAGAACGTCCTCTGTCCATGTTTATCAGCATATTAGCTGATAATGCTGTCAAAGCTCAACTCGTGATGTCTGTTTGACCACTTGAACTTTATATTTACTCACACACTGAGTATTTAACACAGTATATTTAACACACTGTAGCCACAGGTTTATGGATACACACCTTACACTTTTTCCGTAAAGGGTCTTAAAAGGAAGTAACCCCTTTGATACAATCACAGACTCTACCTTATTTGGGAAGACTGTACATTATACTATAATATTACTACATGGATTTGATGCCATTCTATTATGATTAGTGAGGTCAGTTACAAACTATTCCACAAGATCTTACCCTGGATGGTGCCCTCTTTCTTGCCAGTGTTTGGTATTGAGAATTAACTAACGCTGTACCCAGTCCTTTTCTTTGGAGAACATACAAGCTGAGGCTACAAAACTGAACACGTCCATTGACAATGGTTCAGAATAACGTAAAATTCACTGCTAAACTGTGTATGAGAGGGAGTTGACTGTGTTAATAAAGGAATGGTTAAATTAATCAAACATTACTCCAAACACAGGTGAATTACCAATGAGTATCTGGTGTCTGCAGTTTACTTTTTTAGTTTTGGAAAAGAGTTTGGAGTTTACTCTGTGTATTTTTTATTTCTAGGTGTTAGCACTAGCCTAGCTTTGGCAGTGTCTATTTTGGACTCTAACCTATTTGTGCTAGCTGGAATACAAACTTGAACAAACACATAGCACAAGTCACTCTGGGTAAGGTTTTCTGCTAAAAGCTATAAATGTAAATATATAATACAAATCTGTGTCTTTGGAGATGAGTTTCTGTACTTGTTAGCTACGTTAGCCTCATAAGAGAGTGCAACATCCAGTGTTGAATCACTATTGACGTTACAGTTTAGCCTGAGACTAAGTGTAATCCATAGCACAAATATTATGTTTTATTTTTATTGCAGTTAAGCTTGTGATATTGCTTTGTCAAACCTTAGTTGACCAGTAGCAGATATTTTAATTTGTGGTCGGTGGACAAATGGACTTTTAGATATAACTGGACTTTAATAGGTGAAAAGATAACGTTACATAACATAGGTCTGATTACACAAGTAGGCCTACAGGTGGCAGTAGTGCATACGGAAATTAATGTACCCACAATGCCAAGAATCAGAGGCAGTTTGGAAAGAGGCCTGTATTGGCTACCTGCTGTTGCCTTTTCCATACCAGCATGAGGCTTTGTTCCAGTGCTTTGGTGCTGGTATCCCAGTTACATATTAGTATTTGCCTGGTGATTATATGACCCTACGTTTAAGGGTAAAGTGTACACTATATCCAAACATTTGTGACACCACTTTTAATGAGTCATGATAGCTATTTAATGCGCATCCTTTGAAGAAACAGACATTCACTTGCAAACACAACTTGTACACCATCACTGTCCAAAGATAAACATGTATCTACATTTTTGGCAATTTTTCGTTTACATCATTTGAACACAGCAGCTGTCCTACATATTGTGTGATGAATGGACCATTTTATTATGAATAGACCAATAGAAATACTCAAAAATGACTGCACATAGGTAACATATATGTATTTCTTTGGGCAGCGATGAGGGAAAAGTATACAATAAACTGGGATACTAGAAAATCATGAAAATGATTTTAACATTGTTGTAATTGTAATATGACTATATCTAAAAAGGCCAAACCAATCACAGTAGAGCAGCTGAAGCTGTTGATGCAGCAAAAAAGAGACAAATCTACCTAACGACATTAATTTAAGTGTCGAATAAGCAGGTGTCCACAAACACTTCACACATCACATGGATGCGTATGCTGCTTCTGTTGATGATATTCTGGAGGAGGAAGAGCACTATGCTGATCAGCTAAAGGAGTACCTTTTTTATACTGAGGCTTTAAGGTGGGTTATGCATACACCTTCATTATATTCATTTAAACATGGACAACAGAAAGCGGTCATAGACCTGTGTTTTCTTTGATGTTCATACTCAAACATAGGCCATCAGATCTGATGAAAAATAATTATTCTCTAGCATAGGAGCACTTCAAAAAAATTTAGGAGGCGTGTTTAACACTATTACATCGTACATAGTTTCATCATAGCTCCACCCACAAGTTGACGGAGAATCTGATACTTTCAGTTCATTTCACTACCAGTGTTAGAAGTACACTCCTGCATATTATGCCAAGATAGCAGGCTGGTCAGTGGTTCTTCGCATGTCAGTCAGATAACGTTTTCTGGAATGGTAGCAATGCAATGCAAGACTATATCACATAAAACATCAAAGCTGTTTTTAAAAAAGCACTGGTACTATAAAAAGTTTGTATAATGCCACTGCAAAAATGTATTAAACACCAGATTTTAGATTAGTGCTGAAAGTAAACATTAAAATGGATACATTTTAATGTAATCGTCCTCGTTCAGACGTTAGTAATCTCCCGTCTAGACTATTGCAACGCCCTCCTGACAGGTCTTCCGGCCTGTGCTGTGAGACCGCTACAGATGATCCAGAATGCGGCAGCACGCCTGGTCTTCAGCCAACCAAAAAGAGCACATGTCACGCCTCTATTAGTTGAGCTGCATTGTCTACCCTTAGCTACTCGCATCAAATTCAAATCACTAATGATGGCCTTCAGAGTATTCACTGGTTCTGCTCCCATCTTCCTCAATAGACTCTTAAAACCATACGTTAGCGCCCGCCCTCTCCGTTCCTCAAAGGAGCGCCTACTAACACGACCAACCCCCCGTACAGGTCAGTTGAGGCTATTCTCATCTCTGGTACCACGCTGGTGGAACGAGTTTCCAAGCACCATCAGAGCAACAGAAACCCTCTCTTCATTCAAGAAATCATTGAAAACCCAGCTCTTCCGATAGTATCTTTTGCACTGAATGTCTTTCTTTAATGCACTTATTACTTCCTGGCATATTGCACTTAATGTAAGGTATTTTGTATAATTTGTGCTGTAGTTCGAATGTTAGATCCTCTTTTGTAAGTCGCTTTGGATAAAAGCGTCTGCCAAATGCATAAATGTAAATGTAAATGTAACACTTGGCCGTATAGCATACCTTGGGTAGTGTTTCCAGGGATTGGACTTGAGACTCAGGAAATTGGCTTAGGGCTCTTAAAATTCTAGAAATTCCATCATTGTGTTTGTAGGCTTAGTAGGGTAGTAGATTTCAGGTTTCATGGTTGTACCCCTGCTGTAGCTCTAAAAGTTCAATAAAAAGAGTCAAAGTGTAACTGATCTCACTCTATTGCAAGAGTGGAGGGCACATCCCAGTCAGAGTTCTGTCACTTACCAAGATGTTGAAGATAGGAAGGGAGTAACTGAAGCTTACCTTCGCATTCAACTTAATGGAAGTCTTGGATGGATCTCAAAACCTCACTGAAAAACCGGATTCTCATGTCCTTAAAAGCAATGTAGATGATTCTGGAGATCTACTGTTTTCTCCAACCCCACCCTAACCACATTTTAAAGTAGAATATTATGTTAAAGTAAAAAAAACCTACTGTAGCTTGTACATGGCTGAAGATGTATTTGTGTGTATGTTTTTATTCCATGTTTGAATTACCATAGAAATGCTTTTGTAACTTAAATTTAGAGTCAGTTCCACCTTATCCAACAGCAATAATACAGCAAGATCCTCAACCCCTTTCATGCTTTTCAATATTTGAACATTTCTCCACAGTCTAAATACCTCAAGATGCAATTTCTCTGCCATGTCTCAGCCACAGACACACAGAGCAATTATTAAACAAACATTGTCTTTAATCCTGTGACGTGGAAACCGAAGCCTGCCATCTTTAAAGTCGAACCAGTTCTCTAAATGCACGGTAGAGGGATCGAGGAGAAGGTAGAAAGGAAATCTTCCACAGTGAGAAAACACAAGTGTACTGTGCACAGGAGTCTGTTTTTGTTGCAGCACATCACATAAGTCAGCCTACTGTTAGATTTTGTTCCATAACAAGGTTAAGATCCATCTACATTCACAGAAAATGGCTTGCTGACTGATACACAGAAGGACCAAGGCCAAACCAAGGTCTGGCAGGTGTTTATGGAAAAGAGTGATACAACAAAAACACAGCTGATTGAAACAAAGTGATATGCGTTGGCACAGGTGCTGATGAAGGATGTTTTATTTGCATGCTACTGAATGCTCTCTATGGTTCTACGACTTACTGATTGTTTACAGGAACACACATAACCCATAATGCGTAAAAAAAGAGAGCTCTGGCTGCATTCTCAAGACTATTCCTGGTTCAGTTTAGGTCGTGTTCCCTGGTAGCACTCATTCTGGGCCTGTTTTCCTCCTGTACAGCATTGGTCTCAATTTCTTCAGAGTCTTCCTTAAGAAACAGACTTGCAGTAGCATTTATGCCCTCATATCTAATCTCAGCTGTTTTCAGGACGTAATTCAGATAAAGTCCATTTCACGGGTGCCCTACAATGTGCAATGACCGACTGAGAGGTCAGTGGCATGCCATAAACATTTATATATGTAAGCCAGAGGACTGTGCTCGAGGAACCATGATGATGTAGTTGTCTTCCTATAAAGAGCAGAAGTCCAAATGCCATCGGTGTTGTGCATGATCAGCGCATGGAAATCAGTCCATAAACACAATGCCCTGTGGATAAATAAGATATGGGTAGGCAGGCACTTTGGCCAAACATATCAAATGATACAGGAAGACATTCTGAGGACACACAGTATATATTAGAATATATTTGATGCATATAATGCACTAGCTGTACTCTGTATCAACACTGCTGTCAATTCCAGTAGAGTTAGCATTTAATAGCCATGTTTATAAAGAGATAAACACATTTTTTAAGTAGCATTTACACTGAGTCAATATCCATGCTACGCTTGTAAACTATATTATTTATTGCAGTAAAAATGAACAGTAAACATACTATATATCTAACACAAAGCCTTATCTGAATATGTGGAAAAAAAAGCTTTTTGAGCCACACCCATAAAGAAAGTCATTTTGGAAAAAATCCTAACAATTCGAGAGGCAGGAACCAATTAAACCTTGTGCATTTCAGAGACATTGGAAATGTGATCTTTCAAAAGTTGGGCAAAAACAATGAGTAACTGAACTATTGAGGTCTGACTTCCTACAAGTTTAAACCTGCCCTGTTTGTGTTCGAAAAGCTGTTTTGGCTTTGAGCTCTATATCTTGCAACATGCTCATGCTTACTGTATCCTTCTCTAAGTGTAACATTTTGTCCTAGGCTGTTAACACTTCTACAGGGCTGGTATGATCAGGTTTCTGGGTTGTTTTGGACGGCGAGATGTTTAAAAACACGGCTGAAAAAAAGAGAAAAAAAATGTGCTTCCCACACAGAAAACCAAAAGCTTCTTAAGGTCAGAGAGAAAGCCGTGCAATTCCCCTTTGAATTCAACTATGTACCACAGTCAGCACTTTACAGCCAGCTGACTGCACTCGTATTTATTCTGCTGAATGAAAAGAAGGGAAAAATGAAGCATTTCAGGGAAAATAACAATAACGTTTTATTGCAAACCAAACAAAGTCACGTAAATTGAACATATTACAATTTTACAGTACATATTATAACAGTTTTTTAACAGTTATTGTTACATATAAGCATACCTTTAGTTGCTTTTGTTCCATATACATTAAAACTAATACACAGACTCAAAATATACAAACAAACTTAAATAGCAGTACATTGTCAAACTAAATGGAATGTGGCGTCCGGACGTAATCGGAATGCTTTTCTGAGCGGCTTTGTTACATTACAGAGGAGGCTGGAAGACTAACATGAGAGAGAGGCGTCTGATTGGTTGGTCCAGGTGTCTATCTACACTCGTGTAGCAGCGGAACCCTCCAGCAACGGCCCACTCGACCGAGCTAAAAGTAAAAAATAAAAACCCAAAGAGGAAAGTGGAGGTGAAAAAGGGAAGTGAGTTTTAAATCAAAGTGGCAGAATGTGTGACAGACATTTTTCCACCAGCTGTAGAGCTGATAACGTCACGCTGACTAAAGCATGACCCTGAAAGTAAGGTCAGTGTCGTAGTCAAATCTTGGTCACATGACCCAAAGACACATATGTGTGTGGGAAAGGAGAGGGGGACGATGAAGGCACATCTACACATTCCTGTAAAGAAAAAACAAAACTGCATCTCCAAACATCAGCGCTGCCCTCAAAAAAGCAGATGTGTTGAGAGAAACGAAGAAAAAGATGAAAACAAACGCAAAGTCCACCCATCCAGCAGTTCAACTGTCCCTCTCTGCCTCCCTGTGTCCATCCAGAACAACCTGGGCGTAAGCGGAGAAGTAACCATGCTCTGCGCAGTCAAAGACGATGACGATGATGATGATGATGATGATGATGTTGATGACAATAAAGATGAAGTCAGTTCTCTCAATGTGTGAGATTTAGGCCTTAAAATGTAAGGCCCGTGGAGCTGCCTTAGGCCATGTGCAAACAGCCCCCCTATCCGGGGGCAGGGGAAATGGGGCTGGCTTCATTCTCATAGTGATGCACTACAGGTGTGACTCCATGGGTACGGCATTTCCATGGCAATGAGCTACAGGTAAGAGTCTATAGGATGGGGTTTCCATGGTGGTGGGCTACAGGTAGGAGTCCATGGTGGGAGCGTAGGAGAAGCCCAGAAAGGCCTCGGCCGCCTCGCTGATGCTGGCAGTCACCAGAGCGCTGTCAGGAGAGCAGCCGATCGAGCTGGGCACGGGCTCTTCCGTGAACTCTGGGTCAAAATGTCTGAGGTCGTTTGGACCGGTCTGAAACAAACAAACAAACAAATTACCTTCTTTAAAGATAATATAGGGATTAACTTAGTGTAAGAAAGCTAAATCTCAGCTTGGGTACAGTGTTATGATTCCTTTGGACCACTTTAATTCGCTGTTAGAGCAGGGAAAACATGACCAGGTTTGGGAATCAATGCCTTATGCAATGACTTCCAACTACAACTATAACCAGGAGCTATAAATAAGCGTGAACTTACCACATTGGGGTTGAAAGGTGGGGTGAGCTTCTTAGCATTCAAGTCATCCCAGTTAATGGGAGAGAAGAACATATGGTTCTTGATCTCAGTCTGAGAAGAAGGGTAAAAGAGGAACATGAGTGACTTAGAAGCTGCATTCTCATTTAAGGATCTGTATGTTGATTTATATTCAACATGCTTATTAACTGAATGTGATTTTCCAGTATAGGCGATTAAACATCTTTTGGCCTTAAACAACACTTACAAAGTCATCAGTGCAGCCCAGCCTCTTGGTGCGGTCTTTCTGGAGCAGGCCCTCCAGCAGATGTCTAGCAGCATTGGAGATGTTGGGCTTCAGCTGTAGAGGCTTATTCAGGATGTTGTCGTACATCTCTGCTGTATTCCGGCTGTAAAATGGAGGCTGTGGGCCAAACATGACAAGCATGAGGTTCAAAACTCTAATAGTAATTAAGAGTAACAAGGACATTACATGTGTGCTTGTGGTACACTCAAAATGTGTATAAAATTAAAACAAAGCTAGACATAACTCACCAGGCCATAAAGCATCTCGTACAGCACTGCTCCCAAACACCACCAGTCCACTGTTCTGTCGTATGGCTGCTTATGCAATACCTCTGGAGCCAAATACTGCAAGAGATGAGGAGAGAGGATGAGCATTTAAATGAGAGATCACTTGATTTTCTCTTAGTCACCACTTCACCACAAGAGGCTGAAGGAGCCCATTTCATCTAAGATAAAAAGAGCCTATCACTGAGGATTACAACAGAGGATTATTCATCTTCAGCGGTGTATTCATTTAGTTCCATTAGATGAGAACGCTGAAAGTGACAAGAAAAATAGCAGAGCTATGTGCAGTAAATGCCAACGAATGGAAAGCTACCTCTGGTGTTCCACAGAAAGTGGATGTGGTTCCATTGGGTTCTATGTTCTCCTTGCACAAGCCGAAATCAGTGAGGATGATGTGGCCCTGTGAGTCCAGCAGGATGTTCTCAGGCTTCAAGTCACGATACACAATGTTCAGAGAGTGGAGGTAGCCCAGAGCACTGGCGATTTCTGCCGCGTAGAAGCGGGCACGAGGCTCTAGAAAACACCGCTCCCTCTGCAAGTGATAGAAGAGCTGCAAAGAGACACAAAGACAGAGAAAGAGTTTTAGCCTGAGGCTGACATTAAGTGATTGTTCTAAATAAATTAAATATTAAATTCCCTTAAAAAGTGCATTGTGTCTACTGATTGCTATTGATTGGTCCCCCTACTATTTATATAGCTCCTCTGGTTATGTATTTAAATTCAGCAACTTTTATAACAGGTCCCTGCTGAATCAATCACCTATTTCTAAAAGTAGTGTAATCAGACTGAACTGGTGTGAGGTCAGAGATTTACAACCCTAGTCTTTGGTTCTACATCCTGAGAGCCATATTTAATCAGGGCTTTCTTCACTCTTCACTTCTTCAACAATGGCAGGAAATGAGAGTGTACATTACTGAAAGATCCCCCACAGCACAGACACACACACGCACACCTCTGCTTGTTCCTCAGAATGGGTTTTAGCCTCCCCACCATCACTGCTAAATCTGGCTGCACCCTCACACACACAAAATCTCCTCCCAGCCATTTCCCCTGCAGTTTCCTTTAAAGAACACAGCGCCTCTCTCTCTCCTCATGGCAGGATATCCGCTCTCTCTCTGTCCCTGGCCTCACTGTCTGGCTGTCCTTTTTACTTTCTTCTTTAGCTCAGATACCATTTATGCCTTTTCGCCCCTCCCCCCATTGGTTGCTAAACCATCTGCTGCTAATTGCCCCCCTATTCTTTTCTGTTTGTCTTTGCCATCTCCCATGTCGGCATTCTCTGATACTTCTCAAATATCATCCCCCATAGTGACTCTCACATGAAGATATTGTTCCATAAACAAAAGTGTTACCACAGCCTTACCTCTCCTCCGTTGATGTAGTCCAGTACGAAGTAGAGCTTGTCAGCAGTTTGAAAAGAGTAGTGCAGGCCCACGAGGAACGGGTGCTTCACGTTCTTCAGTAAGACGTTACGTTCTGACATGATGTGTTTCTCCTGCACGGAAGAGAGGAGGCAGAGGTTTAGCAAAATGTGCAAACCACGTTGTATCTCACGGCAATAAGACAAAGATATTTTTCGTATCTTGTATATCATTGCTGTTGTAACAACAACTTGTTACTTTATAAGTCAAGTATCATCCTTAAATTGTAGTATATTGCGAAAGGTTGAAAATCTACATGGTACTTTGTGTTTCAAATGTTGTAAAATGATAAAACACATGACCGCAAGAACAAAATAACACCACTTAATAAGCTCTATGTGTCCTAAGAGCCTCTAGGTTTATAAAAAAGGTTTATGGATCCAGTACAAAACCCTGAAAGCTAACAGGTAGTCTGGCCTTTTCAGAGAGATCAGGTTTCTTACCTCTTTCTTTTTCAAGATGGCTTTCTTCTGTAGCACTTTGACTGCATAGAACTTGTCA
The DNA here is from genome assembly GCF_029633855.1 of Hoplias malabaricus. Classification (NCBI taxonomy): domain Eukaryota; kingdom Metazoa; phylum Chordata; class Actinopteri; order Characiformes; family Erythrinidae; genus Hoplias; species Hoplias malabaricus. Next base: position 53,583,742 of record NC_089804.1, read on the forward strand.
TCACCTCGATGGCGGGCCAGCAGCACCTTGCCAAAGCTGCCTTTTCCAATCACCTTCAGGAAGTTGAAGTCCGAGGGCTTGGCAGTGGGGTTGGAGGAAGGTCCCAGATTTATCTGTTGAGATGGACTGGGCTGCAGGGGAGGGACATTTAGTTACAGTTAGGTAAGAGCTGAATGTGAGCATTGATATAAGAACACAATTAAATCGGCATGCACGGAAACTTACAGGGGGAGAAGGGTTGGAATTCATCAACTCTGCATCTTGAGGTGGTGTCAGGTTCAGAATGGATTGGACTTCTGGGCTGGAAAATGAAAATAAAACTGTGATTAATAAAAATGACTTACGTCTGTGCTAGCGTTTACCATCAAACACTTTGGCTTTGCTACTGTAAACAAGAAGAAGGACACAAACTACAAACAAGCTTACATAGCTAATAATATTATAGTAATGCATATATATATATTTTAATTATATGTCAGCAGTAATATAAAAAAGCTCTAAAAGACCATCAGCAACCAACGGCATGCTTTAACAGCCTCTGTCAAGTACAGTGATTCTATCCGAGTTTGCACCAATAATGTTTTTGTTTGTAAGACTTAATACTCACTGTTTGCAGGCATAGGAGTTGGTAGCAAGCTTCTGAATAAAATCATTCAGTCCCATTCTCCTCTGTTTCATGAAGGCTGCAAGATGAGAAAGAGAGACACAGAGAGGAAGAAAAAAAAAAGAAATCACTTGATATTCTTCCATCACATCACTGAAGTAGGTTGGCTCAAGTAGCTCCATTCATCCCAGATAAAGAAAGCCTACCACTGAGATTAGCCACTAGTCCCCTTGTCTTAGAGTAGGTCAGTGGCGGCGCTGAGACGCTGGTCTCTGTTTGGATGGTCATGGCTGTACTTTTCCACCGTGGGCACCCACCCAAAAGCACACAAAAGCTTCACTGAACTCCTACACCTCTGCTCCAACTTTAATAGGAGACAGAGACCGGGGGAGGGGGGGAGGAGGAGCTTTGAGGCATTGTGATGTGAGCAGGTCACCACCAATCAGAGGCGTTTGCTTGTGAATAATTAACCACTCAAAGATCTGCTGGTTTCATTTACAAAAAACAAAAAAGGAATAACTGCTTCGCACGAAAGTGGGGCTGGAAATATGAGGAAAATGCACTGCAGAAGAAAACAGCACACAGACCGCAAACAGTGCCATAATCCAACCAAAACTATAAGCGTTTCCAAAGCACACTGCACAAAGACCACATCTATTGAGGCTGGTTATTTTTATTTATTTATTTTTCTTCTAAATTCCATTTTCCCAAACAACTGTCCAGCCGTGAAACACTGAACTAGAACCCAAATAAGCATCATCATGAGCTAAACGAAGGCAACAAATATACACATTTTCATCAATTTTCCGCAAAACAATTCCACAGATTTGGCAACAGGTGAGCAGCCCAGCCTTACCTTAAGAGCCAAAGTCCAACCCAGATCAATGTCTTTGAGCACAAAAGGACTCTGTGCAGGTGATCTGTGCCCATGGGGTTCCGCGTGAGCTCTGATTTCTCTCTCGCTTGCTTTCTCTCCCTCTCCCTCTCTCTCGTGTTGTGTGACGCACACATCGCCAGACAATAGCGACAGAGCCGGTGCCAAAACCTCTAAACTCAAGCTTTGATCTCAGCTTTTCTTTAAATATCCTTTTAGGTGTTCAGTCATCTTCTTCAAGATCATGCTCCAAGTCCTAACCCATTATTATTACTGCTACAGTAATGAGACAGTCCAAAAAAAAAAACCCTCTGGTATGCGGAGTTTGCAATGAAAACAAATGAAACCTGTGCATACCTGTGCAAACCGCGCTATACCATGAAAGCGATGCCCTACTTTGGCACAATTATGCAATGCAATGCAATACCAGTGTGGACTACTAATTAACCCAAGCTATTCTGAGGAATCATCATCCCTCATTTATTTATGATAATAATGGGAGGGGGGGCAGCCTTAGCCTTAGATCAGCCACAGCAGGGGTGCAAGGTGCCAGTGCCAGCTGTTAGCACAAGCTGCGTTAATCCAGCTGTGAGATGAGCAACCAGATGTATGTTAAACATAATATGGCCAGGTACAGCTTAAACACCTCCAACACTGTTCTGGGAATATATTAAAAGGTCCTGAGACATCTTTAACTTCTTACATATGGTTACAACAAAGTCTATTGTAATTCAGGTGTAAGTAAATCACAAGTAGTGAAGTAGTGTTTTGAAATAAAGAAAGCAACTGTGAAATACTGTACTAGAGAAGTTTCTAGTCACTCAGGTCACTGAACTCTCCCAGAGAGGGAAGTCACTGTAATGTCCTCTTTTAAATGTTTCCAACACTCATTTGAACGAAGTAAATCCAATATCTAAATTAATGTCAGTAATTTTCTTATTGTAAGTGGTCTTTTCACACAGGAAAATAGCCTGTCAGTGCTGTATAATGATTAATGCCATCTCTACTGTTATTAAAGTCTTTTTACTTGTATATTCACGTCTTTTCTTGTTTATACCTCAGCTTTTTTTCTTTTTAAACCCTCGTATAGCTGTATGGTAACATGAAACTGAATATTTGTCGTGTCTTGACAAGTAGGATCTCAAAATAAAAATCCTGAGGCAAAAAAAAAATCCCTTCGGTGCGGAAGAAAGCGAATAAAATTTGTCCCAAAAAGCCAAAGCTACATTACAATTTTCAAGCCAAGTAAATTTTCTTAATATTTTTGGGTTTAAACACGTATGAAATTGATATTTAAACTAGGTTGTTATTAGACGATAACAACATTCCGTGCCACCTTAAATGGCGAGGCATTTCCATTCAGTGCAGCAGTTACATTGAGGCGCTAGAAAGTAACGGCTTTGCCATTTAAGGTGGAACGAAGAATTCCACTAAGAAGCCGGCGAAGGTCTCAACTTCAGACCAGCGACACACAACCACCATGAAGACCCACCCGCATTCGGTTCAGAGAAACACATCCACAAAACAGACCCATTTACCACCTCGTAGGCTCAATCGTTCACTTACATGCCAGCGCTGAGGACTTGTCTTTCATAGGGACGGCGACGAAATCAGAAAAAGCTGTTGCTAAAGCGCTGGAAGAAGTTTGAAGGAGACACTTTTCCTCAGAAGCCGCATTCCGACTGAGACTGAGCCCAGCTCTCGGCGGAAATGGGCGGGTCTGAGATTTACGTTGGAAACTAATCACTAAATAGCATTAGCACAGTGATATTGTATTAGAGAAAACAGACACCTGAACGCTCAATGTCTGTTAAAAAAGAGGCGAAAAGTACCGGGATTGGAACAATGGAATCTTAATTCCCAACGTAACAGTGGTGTTACTAAAAGATGTCTTAGCATCAAGCTACATAAAAAAAAAACTTCTAAAATAATAATAAATTAATAAATAATTAAGTGCTAAGATATTTTCTTGGACCATTGCCATATATAAGATGTGTAAGTGAAAATAACCTGCCCAAATATGATAAATCTACATCACATGGACATTTTAAGGCTCATTTGGGGCCTAAATAAAGGTGAGCGAAGTGAGAAGCGAGGCACTGAAGCTCTTGTTTTTGTTGTCGTTTGCTCAGTTCTCTTATTTCTCCTCACTAGTCCCATAAAAATGCACGAGTTGTCTTATTACAAAGTTTATTCGTAGTAGGCTCCAAATACACAAATGGATGTTTACAAGAACTGAATAAGTGAACTTTTCATACGTCTCCTTTAACAGGAGCAGTGTCCCTGATGTGAAGCACTGAACCATGGGTTATAAAGTGAACTCTAGTTAAATAAATCCATTCAAAGTGAGTGCCCTGCCATTTCCTAAATAAATAGAAGACACATGCATCGAGGACACACAGATAACACAACAACAGTCGTCCAATGATTTTTCCTGTCTATTTCCTGAACAGTTACTGTCATTCAATACTTCTCTGCACAATCTTAGGTTCTTTTCTAACTAGGCATTTTCGCTACCCATCGTCTAGATCCCTGTCTTCCCGCTGAACACATGGATTATTATCGTAAATAACCTGCATTTGTGTTTCTTGACGGGACAGCAGATGTTTTATTCTGAATTGAATGAAAGGTTGCCATATGTACAAACTTGTTTTGCACTTTTCTTACACTTTATTTGTTGGCGCTGAAACCACAGACTGTTGAGTGCAAAGCCAAACCAGCAATTACTACAATACTACTAAGTAATTACATTTCTGTTGTATGGTGGAACAAACTAAAAGTAGGACTAAGCCATGTGCCTAAAAACACCGTCTATGGAGTGCAGGAGCACCGTCCAGAATCACCCAGCACTGGAACCTGACCCCACGAATGTAATCACGTCCTCACAGGAAGAGGTTGATATCTCAGCAAAGGAAGGACAATGTTCCCCATCAATACGTTGGACTTTAGAGACCACTGGATGAGCAGGAGTCACAAACTTTGCAGTGTATGTTTTCTTACTCATATCAGCGAGAGACCAAAACAGCTATTAACCACGACATGACTAAGAGCTCAGAGCTACATCAGTTCTCTCCAGCAAAACACCACACAAACAGTAATCACTCAGTGTTGGGTATCAACAGAACATCTGTTTCTTTAGGCCTTCCGTGTTTCAGTAGTTTCTACAACAAAATGGAAAGTCACTTGAGAATTATTGTAAAATGGATGCATTTGTTTAATTTTACTGTAATTTGTATTGGCCAGTTACACTCAGTGGAAAAAAACAAAACCGTTGTCCACTGAAGCTGCACTCATTACGCAGCTGATGAATGCAATGCAAAGGACTTATGCATTTCTCCAAACTGAACCTGAGGTCAGTAGGCCAGCTTATCTGCCTGTTTCAAGGTTTCAAGCACTGCCACGTCACAGAAGTCCACTCTATATGGCAGGCATACATATATATGTAAGTCTTATAAGCTAATTTGAGTAATATATTTATTCACCCTAAAGGGCCCCTATCACGGAAAACTGGATTTGTCACTTTTTGAAAGCTGCTTGAAATGTTTGTACAAACCTGTAGTATATGCATGTTAAACACACACACACACACACACACACAGACATCAGGCTCTGCTGTTATACTTGTCCAGTGTGTTATATCTGACCACTCATCCGTCATCAGCTGGCGTCACCCACGCGATCATAAATATTACATTACGCTGCGCTTACTGTCAAACTCAACACAAAAGCCTTGTGTGTTGTGCTGCTGACGTTTCGCTACACCCCATTGTCCGGACAATGTGTTTTATAATGTTTGCTGATACCAAACAATGAGTGCAAACACGGGAACCAGACCCTAAGATTGTGTATCAGTTACAGGGTTTATTATTAGTTCCTCTTTTACAGCTCCTCCCTAATGAGCACTTCCATCCATCCATCCATTATCTGTAACCGCTTATCCAATTTAGGGTCGCAGGGGGGCCTACCTGGAATCATCGGGCGCAAGGCGGGAATACACCCTGGAGGGGACGCCAGTCCTTCACAGGGCAACACAGACACACACACATTCACTCACACACTCACACCTACGGACACTTTCGAGTCGCCAATCCACCTGCAACGTGTGTTTTTGGACTGTGGGAGGAAACCGGAGCACCCGGAGGAAACCCACGCGGACACGGGGAGAACACACCAACTCCTCACAGACAGTCATCCGGAGCGGGAATCGAACCCACAACCTCCAGGCCCCTGGAGCTGTGTGACTGCGACACTACCTGCTGCGCCACCGTGCCGCCCTAATAAGCACTTCACACATGTTTAATACAGGACCAGTGTTTGTGTCTCAGACTAATCTTGAGATGAACGTCTTATACAGATTCAACAGAATCACTGCAATTCATTCCAAAACAAGGCGTAACCCAATGAACACAGTGCTTGTAATGTGCTGTATTACATCATAACTCTGGAAAGTGTCAACTTAAATGATCTACATACCACTACAAGACGGACCTGATCTACACAACCACATCATGATCATTCAGATCAGAAATTCAAATGTCATTCTGGACAAAAAAAAAACAAAAAAAAAAAACATACAGTACATTAAAAAGGAAAGTACATAGTGTTGAGACACCCTCCGTAAACAGTACATCACGTACTATGCCCCACAGTGGACTGAAATGTTCACCTGGGCAATGCACAGCTTCTATAAGCATCAAAGTCTTACTACACTCTGAAGACTATGTTTCTGTATGTTAACCCTTTGGTTTCCAAGCATCACTATGTTGTTATATGGTAATCCTGTAGTTGCCAGAGACAGTTAAACTTTCTGGAAGCCTTTTTACTTAAACTTAAGCTGCCACATTCACTGCGTTTTAATGATCTTATATTTTGTATTGATGTACTACTGATGTACATTTCTTCTGCAGTCCAGGGTATTGACGGAGATTATCCCCCTCTGCTGCAGCATCAGCTCCCTACTCTTGTGGGAGTACTATTTTCTAGATGTTTGAAATGTTCTGAGAGAGTTAGATGGCTTTCACCCATGAGAGAATGAGTGAGACCAAGTTCTGATGTTGGATTAGTTGATGCTGATTAGTTGTGGATAATTAATGCCACCCCAGTCATCCTATGAGTACTGAATGAAACATCATCTCTCCAGAGAATGCAGTTCCACTGCTCCACAGCCCAAAGCTGGGGGTTTAATAGCCCTCTAGCCCACAATTGGCATTCACGTTGGGTGCACCTTCAAGTTTAGCTGTTTACACACTTTTGGAGATACAGTGTACAACACAAGTATAAGATACCACATCATTATCTGTATTTACAAAGCACCAATGACCTCCTAACCCATTTATCCAGTGTGCAGGGTGTCATATTAATTTCCTTATACTGCTTGTCCTGTTGTTATTGCTTTATTGTTACAATGTTATTTTTCAAAGCCATGTTTCTCCATTCCAAATGTTATTTGGTGATTGTGAGGCCACAAGTAAATAGGTATTTGCCCCTAATACCAGCATGTTTAAATGAAAGGATATGTTGAGAAACAACTGTTGAATTATTGATTATCTGGCCACCTTAGCCATGCCAGTGTATTCAAATTTGTGATGCTCTCTCTCTCTCTCTCTCTCTCTCTCTCTTTATAAGAGTAAATGAGGTTGTGTGAATAAAGGGAGAAAAGAGATGGGAGGGATGGAGAGGGCAAGGGATGAAGAGGAGTAATGAGAGGATCAGGAGTAGCAGGGTTCAGCTTTAGTGTCCAGACGCTGTGTTTATTTGCATTTAAAGATGGAGATTACGTAAAATTCTAAAAAAATAAATAAAAACAATCTACTAAAGCCTTGAATATAGCAACCAGCCATTATGCATACTAATGTGGCTTTGGATCATAATGTTTTGGGGTTCTAAAAAATTATATAACTACACATTAAACACACACACACACACACACAAACACGCACTCCCAAATGATGATTCAGATTTAAAAAAAAACAAAAACTAAAAACATTAGAAATGTTGTGGTTCTCTTAAGTGGTTCGTTTTATGTGGTGGTTATGAGAGATTAAGTATATGAATGGGAATGTGAATAACACACACAAAACCACACACACTCATACATCTCTCACTGTGACTCTGCATATTCATTCAGAAAATGAGGGGAAAAAAATCACGTCCAGAGTAAAAATGCTCATTTCTGCTGGCACCTCTTCTGGATTCCTAGGAGCATGTTAGCACTAAGTTTTTTGTTTTTGCTTTTATAAACTAAACATACATTTGACGCTTTCAAAAAAAAAACCAAGATGAAGCTGACTGAGAGAATGCAGAGAGTGTGCAAAGCTGTCTTCAAAGCAAAAGGTGGCTGCTTTAAAGAAACTAGAGTATAAAACATATTCTTGTGTGTTCCTTCATAGTTTTAATGTCTTCTGTATTCATGTACAATGTAGAAAACAATAATAAAAAAACAAAGAAAAACCAGTGAATGAGAAGATTTCCAAACTTTTGACTGGTGCTCTACATTCACAGTATGTGGAAAATGGCCCATAACAAAGTTAACCCTCCCATGTGTGGGTGTGTCCAAACGTTTGACTGGCACTGTATCTGACACTTCCCAGTCCCATCCCAGTAAACATTTAGCCGTTGATTCAATGTTGAAATTTGTTTTTAAGTTTTAACTCTTTGGTTAACTAGCACACCATAATGATGTAAATAACATCATAATATATTCTTCTGAGCATTTCTGTTTGTCTTTTTACTGACTTACATGACTGCTCCACACATAAGCTGTCACAACTACTGGGTATTATTAAGTGAATTAAGGGAATATTGATCTAACATCAAGGGCATTAACAGAGTTTGTCCCCCTCTGCTGCAGCATCAGCTCCCACTCTTGTGGGAATACTTTATTCTAGATGTTTGAAATGTTCTGTGAGGGTTAGACTGCTTTCACCCATGAGAGAATGAGTGAGGCCAAGTACTAATGTTGGGTGATTAGTTGTGGATAATTAATGCCACTCCAGTCATCCTATGAGTATTGAATGAAGCGTCATCTCTCCAGAGAATACAGTTCCACTGCTCCACAGCCCAAAGCTGGGGGTTTTATAGCCCTCTAACCCACACTTGGCATTGAGCATAGTGACCTCATAGGCTCATCTGCCTTTATGCTGTTCTATGGAGAGTGTTCATGCTGGGTGCTCAATACTGCACGCGTATAAGATACCGCACAAATATCATTGCCTGTGTTTACAAAGCACCATTGTCCTCCTAACCCATTTATTCCATGTTCAGGGAGTCATTTTTATATATTTCCTCATGCTGTTTGTCTAGTTTTGGCATATTTCCTTATGCTTCTTGTTTTTTTGTCCTATGCTGCTCTGTGCTTATTGCTTTATTGTTATAGATTAATGTTCTAAAACCATGTTTCCTTCTTCAGTACCTTTTTATGACACTTGTAAGGCCACCACATTAAAGAGGTACTGGCCTTTAAAAGCCTGCATGGTTAAAATAAAAGTTATGTTGAGTAACATCTGTTGAATTATTGAATATCTGGCCACGTTAACCATGCCAGTAGTAAATGTCTGTATTGCTAATACCTTTGTATCCATGACTGTGGCGCTTGCTGTTAAAAATAGACTATATTTACCGTGAACATCTGGGGTATGAGGTAAAAATACCAGCACCCCAGGGATCAGACGTCTTTAAGGACTTCATTCAAAGTAACATTAGTTTACAGCATTAGTAACAGCTCATATCACAGCTGTATTTAATGGCTATGAACATCCAATAACACATCGTTTTCACATCACACAGCACGGTTCAGTCTAGTGTTGTAAAATTGGGCGAGCAAGTGGAAAAAATCTGTCATTAGAGATAATCCCCAATGGAAAGTCTGCAGGGAGCTCATGAAGCCCAGCAGAGATACACAACCCTCCACCCACATTTCCAAATTTCAGATGACACTCCTGTAAAAACAGTGATTACATCTTTGTTGTTCATCAAACTCAGTGCCTGAAAACTTGGGAAAGCAGGCTTTTGTCAATCCAACTTGAGCTGCGTTCAAAAGAAAACGGAACAAAGCCGAGATATTTAACGTTTAACTTGTTAATTTAATTGCTGCACCTTTCTTGCAGGAGAGCTGTATGCAAAGGCTAACGGGGTGTGAGAATTTTTTTGTTAGTGGTCACGGCGATCACGTGTTTTAAGACTAGGATTACACTCCCCTATCATCCTGGCTATTGGGAGTGTCTTTTTCTGCCTTGTTTAAATCTGGAGCAGAAAGTATGGCCTCACCTGAGTCTATTTTTACCCATGCTTCAATACACACTCATATTGTAACACATCTCCAAAAATTAGCCCCAAGAAACATGCTGATGTGATTTCTGGTAAAGTGTTGAGCTCCAGTCTCCCTCATAAAGCCTGGTTCTTCATGGTTTATTTTTATCAAAAACTCACATCAGTGAATAAAACAACAATTTGCAGGATTTGAGTTTGTTCACCCTTTAAAAGTTTTATCATTAAAAGAATCAGGTAGAAATATCTGTGTAAAGGGTAAGGAACTAAAAATGACAATAAAGGAGTGAGATGAATGATGAATAATTAAGTGTTGATTAAAGGACAATGGTTGGAAAATTATTTGCCATAAATATGCTCCCATTCTGGCGGCACGGTGGCGCAGAAGGTAGTGTCGCAGTCACACAGCTCCAGGGACCTGGAGGTTGTGGGTTCGATTCCCGCTCCGGGTGACTGTCTGTGAGGAGTGTGGTGTGTTCTCCCTGTGTCCGCGTGGGTTTCCTCCGGGTGACTGTCTGTGAGGAGTGTGGTGTGTTCTCCCTGTGTCTGCATGGGTTTCCTCCGGGTGACTGTCTGTGAGGAGTTGGTGTGTTCTCTCTGTGTCTACGTGGGTTTCCTCTGGGTGACTGTCTGTGAGGAGTTGGTGTGTTCTCTCTGTGTCTACGTGGGTTTCCTCCGGGTGACTGTCTGTGAGGAGTGTGGTGTGTTCTCCCTGTGTCTGCGTGGGTTTCCTCCGGGTGACTGTCTGTGAGGAGTGTGGTGTGTTCTCCCTGTGTCTGTGTGGGTTTCCTCCGGGTGACTGTCTGTGAGGAGTGTGGTGTGTTCTCCCTGTGTCTGCGTGGGTTTCCTCCGGGTGCTCCGGTTTCCTCCCACAGTCCAAAAACACACGTTGGTAGGTGGATTGGCGACTCAAAAGTGTCCGTAGGTGTGAGTGTGTGAGTGAATGTGTGTCTGTGTTGCCCTGTGAAGGACTGGCGCCCCCTCCAGGGTGTATTCCCGCCTTGCGCCCAATGATTCCAGGTAGGCCCTGACCCACCGCGACCCTGAACTGGATAAGCGCTTACAGATAATGAATGAATGAATGAATGCTCCCATTCCAGGTGTTTTTAAGTAGAAAAACTAAAAACTTTAAACTAACCATTGCCTTCTAATTTTACAGCGCCAATGTGTTTGGAATTGTGGTTTGTATTATTCTGTCTTCTATATTTAAAGGAATCCTCCAGCTGTTTCAGTCTAATGTCCATCCGATGCATCTCTTGTGTGGGATTTATTACAACAGACAATAATTTCGACTCACTTCCCTGCTCTTAATAAAAGTACAGAAAGCTTGACTCGTGACACACTTATAATAGAAGTCAATGAGCAGATGCTGAAGTAGCTTCCATTTGGCGCATCTTATGAGTGCGTTGTGAGTCAGTGGATATTCTCTTCTGGGAAATCGCTGTGGTAATTGATCACATGCTGCAGATGTGGCAGAGGTTGAAAAACACTGGTGTGTTCTTTTAAAGAACACTGTCTTGGAGGAAACACAGAACGCTAGAAGGAAACTCAATGTACTATCAGTTTGGAAATCTCTGGTTCTCTCTCCCTCCTGCTCTTTACTGTCATGTAGCCTTGGCCCCGTGCTGTAACAGCTGGAAAGGTAAATGGAAAAAGCTAATGAAGTGAGGTATGAATCTGAACACTAAATTACCGAAAGGATACTCAGAAGCCTTTAATGGAAAGATCCTGCTGAAAGGTCACTCCTCCGCTGTGCTGGAATTAAACATTGATCCATGACATGAACAAAAGTCTTATATACAGCTAAAAGGAACTGATTTGAGGCCTGTTCTTTCCTTTGGTGTTGTTCAAAGCTCCAGCAGACAGGCAGAAACAGGAAGAAAAGGGCTGATGTGTTAGTCATGTGTCACAATTGTACGTTTTGTGTGTTGTTTTTCTTTCGTAAGTGTTGGTTTGTGTGGAAATGAACTGACAGCAAACAGCTATTAAAGTTCTCATGACCTGCTGAGGTTGTTTACAGTGATTAGCAGGGTGTAATTACACCAGATGAATTTGAGAGAGAGAGAGAGAGAGAGAGAGAGTAAAGATCTTTCCTCTTGAACTTTAAAACCTTTGTTTTACTCAGAAATGCACTTTGTTGTTTCAGACAGGGCATTTAAAGCACATTCTGAAGACTTTGTAGGCCACTGCTCACAGCACAGAGAACAGAGAAATCAACTGCTGTAACAAAAATCCACTAGCTATACAATCACAGTTAAAGTGTTTACTGAGTATGCACGGATGATCCAAAACATTACAACCATCTCTTTGTATCCATATGCAAAAGTGTCCCAGTAAACAAGGAACGTGCCTGGACGTTCAAAATTAGGTCTAAAAGTAGTCTGTCCGTCAAGGACATAGTTTAAACGTCAACGGACGTCCAAAAATCCATCTTAATAAGTTAGTTAAGTGGTGACCAATCGATAACGTCAGTGGACGTCCAAAATGCGTTTTATACAAGTACTTTATTACGGGACCAATTAATAACGTCAATGGACGTCCAAAATACGTCTAATAGTCGTCTTTTCAATGTCTGTATTTGGACGTATTTTCAACTTTCATTTTCAACCTTACGAGAACGTTGATTAGACGGCAGTCATTACGTTATTTCAACGTTGAATCAACGGCTAATTGTTTACTGGGTTAGCTGAGAGAACAGACAGTGAGTGCAGAAACAAGGAGGTGGCCATAAAGTTATGGCTGACTGGTGTATGGTATACTCTGTTACTTTCTCCGCTGTGAAAACTGAAAGCTGAGATCCTTGAATGGAAGTTTCCATGTTTATCCGGCTTGGTTTCTGATGAGACACCTTTAACAGCTCAACAATAGACATAGAACATAAACCTTGTGTCTCAACAACTGTATATATATAAGAAATGGAAAAAATAATCATACATTTCAGAGAAGTAAAATGTAAAAACCTCAGTTGCGTAATTATTTGTAATTGAGTAACGAATAACTGAAAGGGTGGGGACACTCCACACCTCAGAGTATTTTTATGATGCCATTTTGTGTTTTTTGGGACTGTATATAACTGCACTAGTTGTACCATTTCTACCATTATTTCCTATTAGTGAACTTTGCCATTCCATCACACTATAATTCTCATAAAGGGAATGCTACTGACCGCTGCCATATCATTGTCAAATCATCTTTGTCAATCAGTTACACGGCCTTGTCTGCTGCTTTCATTTCCAGTACATTGTTCTACATGTGACGCAATAGTCAATCATTTAAAACGACAAAAACACATTGCTCAATTCGTGTTTCAGGGCGAGTGAGAGATGAACATTAATTGAACTGGTTCAGTCTTGCTGTCTTGTAGATCACAGAGCGCTGGAAGGTAGTTATAAAATGCTTGTTTTTCACTCCAGTGGACCAAGGAGCTAATCAGTAGCCTGTAGCTACACAGCGGCCATTTGACTCATAATGTCGGGGTTAGGTGGTTATTAGTCACTCTGTAGTGATAGGAAAGTGGAGCAAAAACATTTCTCACTGGCTACACTTTCATTTAAAATCTTTGGAAAGGAGAAATACATTAGCAAACAGTTAGCCAACAGGCTAGTTCACAAGCGTTAGCCTTCCCTGCAGAATAACACAGCATACACCAGCCTGAGCTCCATTCTGGTCTGAGTTGAATTATCTCTGGAATGGTAATTTACACTCTCTGTCTATTCTCTTCTCTCCACTGACCATGCAGGAGCACAGTGCAATTCTACAATTACAGACTGCAGTTTAGCAGTTGCTCTGCATACTTTGTTAGCTCATTTTCACCCTGTTCTCAGGTCCCCCATAGAACCCCCACAGAGTAGTTAGGATTTGGGTGATGGATCATTTTTGCTGTAGTGACACTGACATTGTGGTGTTGAGTTAGTGTGTGTTGCATTGTTTTCAGCAGATCAGACACAGCAGTTGCTGCTGCGATTTTTAAACACTGTGTACACTCACTGTACACTCTACTAACAACTTGGTGGTCCACCTTGTAGATGTACATTCAGAGATACCAATACACTTGTCAGTTGTGGACACTGGATGCTGCTGGATGGATATTTTTGGTTGGTTGGCTATTCTGAGGTGTTTAAAATCTTCAATATCACTGCTGTGTCTGATCCACTTTTAAAAGAACGGAACACACTAGCACAACACCATGTCAGTGTCACTGCACCACTGAGAATGAATCATGGTCTTGTGGTGGTCCTGTTGGGTCCTGAATATTGAAGAACAGGGTGAAAGGTGGCAAAAAATATGAACTATTGACTGTCGTCTGTAATGGCAGTACTGCAAAGTGCTCCTAGACAAAGAAATGAATGTATATAATTTGGAACAGAACAGAATTACACACCAAATCTCAACATGCTGAGCACAGTGTAACAAGAACCAGTGCCTGACAAATCACAAATTACAGACACAACAATTTTCTCTGGATGTTTTACCTTCCAAAATAATAATCACCAATGTATATTTAGAGTTTACAAAATCATTTTTAATAGCACCATAAATTATTACATTATAGCATCTTACCAAGAGCTCTTATTTAAGGCCTTAATTATTAAGAATATACAATTGCTGTGATTACAGTGTGTGATTGAAAAAGCAGCTCTTACTGGTGTCTGAGGGGCAGCTATAGTCTGGATCTGTGTCTCCGTGGTAGTACAGGTCCATGGCCTGAGAAAAGAGCAGAAAAGTGGGTCAGGCTGGAGCAATCCTTTCATTCTCACCCCAGTGTTATATTAGTGTAGTGTTTCTTATTATTCACACATGTGTCTTGGGACATAAAAAAGGCCATAGACATTAGAAGTTATTTCAAATAAGCCCTTAATGTAGTAACTGCCATAGATGTGTTCTGTAGTTGTAAAGGTTAAAGCCCAACAATTCACATCTAGAGTCAAACCAAGATTATATTAAAAAATGCCTGATGAGCACTAACTGTTTAAATGAACATTTACATTATGTGGAGGTTCTTTCAGCTTCAGAATGGTTCTTCAACATTCACATTACAGTAGGGTCCCAAACTCAGGGACTTCTTTTACTTATTAACAACAAAAAAATGTTTTGTGAACATATATTCAGGGGACGGGCGGCACGGTGGCACAGCAGGTAGTGTCGCAGTCACACAGCTCCAGGGGCCTGGAGGTTATGGATTCGATTCCTGCTCCGGGTGACTGTCTGTGAGGAGTGTGTTGTGTTCTCCCTGTATCCACTTGGGTTTCCTCCGGGTGACTGTCTGTGAGGAGTGTGATGTGTTCTCTCTGTGTCTGCGTGGGTTTCCTCCGGGTGACTGTCTGTGAGGAGTGTGGTGTGTTTTCCCTGTGTCTGCGTGGGTTTCCACCAGGTGACTGTCTGTGAGGAGTGTGGTGTGTTCTCTCTGTGTCTGTGTGGGTTTCCTCCAGGTGACTGTCTGTGAGGAGTGTGGTGTGTTCTCCCTGTGTCTGCGTGGGTTTCCTCCAGGTGACTGTCTGTGAGGAGTGTGGTGTGTTCTCTCTGTGTCTGCGTGGGTTTCCTCCGGGTGACTGTCTGTGAGGAGTGTGGTGTGTTCTCCCTGTGTCTGCGTGGGTTTCCTCCAGGTGACTGTCTGTGAGGAGTGTGGTGTGTTCTCCCTGTGTCTGTGTGGGTTTCCTCCCACAGTCCAAAAACACACATTGGTAGGTGGATTGGCGACTCAAAAAGTGTGTGAGTGAATGTGTGTGTGTGTGTGTTGCCCTGTGAAGGACTGGCGCCCCCTCCAGGGTGTATTCCCGCCTTGCGCCAAATGATTCCAGGTAGGCTCTGGACCCACCGTGACCCTGAACTGGATAAGCGCTTACAGATAATGAATGAATGAATTAATGAAATCATATGCAGAAACATTTGAACATATTCAAAATTCAGTCTTAGAAGTTGGTTGTGTTTTCTGTTTCTTACAACTCACAAACTCATTTAGTAATGATGAGGTCTAGGGTCTGAAGTCCAACCCAGTGTCCTGAAAACACCAGCAGCATCTTTGTCTGAATTGCAATTGCAAAGAGCCAATTGAAGGCTCCGCATCCTTTCAGACCCACAGTTAGCGGCCTCGTCAGAGATGAAAGACAAGAAGAAACAGCTGTAGACTGGGGAGCTTGATATTCTCATGTCTCTCAAAGAAGAGCATTCTGCTCCAAATAACCTTCCTCAGCACCTTTATTTTAATTTTTGTGTCTCTGTTCATATCAAGTCATGTGCTGAAAGGGGGTTTAAAGGGCATTTTCTCTTTAGTTTCTCCGGATGTTGTAAAATGATTATAATCTTCTGAGTGAAAGTTAAAGGTCAGATGTTTTCCTGTCATGCAGCTTTGTGTTGCTCTGCAGCAGATCAAGCCGACTATGAATGACAGCAAAGAATCTGCTTGATAAGAAGCAGAGACTCCCTTCAGTGAAAGTGATATTGTTTTTGTAATTTATTTAAACAACAGTTCTCTACATAGCTATACTCACTGTTTAATCCTTGGTTCATTTTCCAATACAAAATGTAGCCGGAGACATTGCAAAAAAAAACCCTCTGTAACCGGAACCACAGGCTTTAGAAACCACAACAGCAGCACAATGTTAACCATAGGGACTGAACACATCTTTGCACAGATCAGTAGAGTTGTTTTGTTCCTTGTTGTAGCGTCCAGCTCTTGCTGAATACTTTCACTGGGCAGTGTTCCAAGGAGCGAGACCACGACGTAATATTAAAAGCGGCCATTGTGAGTCACTTAAACATAAATGTAACCTTTGCTGTAGTTGTTGCTGGATAGCATCATGAATTACAAGTCTCTCTGGCCAATCAGCACTCTACAAGGTTTACACATCACAGTTCAGTCCCTGAGCCGAGCAGAGCCTAGTCGAGTAGAGCAGGGACCATGCAGTGGAAAAGCAACAAAGGATAGAACACATTTGTGGGTGAGGCATAGACTGATTGGTTCTGCTGGAGCCACAAGCCCGTGTAATATTTCAGGCTGATCTAAATGGCCAGTGGGGAGCTACGTATGACATAAGCTAATTAGGTATTCACAAGTCTTGTGTTAATCCTATTGTATGTTACTATAGTGTTTTAAGACAAGCCAAACATAGAGAGCTCCGTGCTACAGCGGGGGAGTAGGAATGTGAGAGGGCCCTGACCACTGACCTTAACCTACTTACTATGTACAATGTGCATAGACACACACACACACACACACACACACACACACACACACACACACACATACACACACACACACACACACACACACACACACACACACACACACACAAATGCCTCCCCAGCACTTTCCACTCTGCATCTCTGTCTGGAAATGACTGTTTCCCTTCGCCCTCTGAAGTTTGTTCATTCTCTCTGATGGCGTATCCATAGCAATAGCAGATGCAGGCCTAGGCCTCATTAATAATGCATGCTGGGTCTGTATTTTTATTTCTTCACTAAGTAAAATGACACGCTGTCGAGAATTCTGCATGAGCTCCAAAACCCTGCAGTGAATCAGCTCCCGAATCAACAAGCACATAAACTGAAAACTGTGAGTCAGAGAGAGGGATGGGGAGAGAGAGAGAGAGAGAGAGAGAGAGAGAGAGAGAGAGAGAGAGAGAGGATGGCAAGAGACACTTTTAGCAGTCAATGTAGATTTACAAAACCAAGTGTACACACAGACAGAGCTGCAGTCCAAATGGCAAGGAGGAAGACAAAAATGGAAAGAAACAGGGCGAGAAAAAAGAAAAAGGGAGAGAAACAGAGGTAAAAGAAAAGAGAAACAGTTATTTAAAAAGTGACATACAAAAAGTAAAAGTAAAAAAGAGACAGACTGAGAGAGATGAATAGATAAATGAACAAAGAAAGCAGAGAGAGAGAGAGAGAGAGAGAGAGAGAGAGAGAGAGAGGCATGCAGAAAACTCTAGTTAGCAGAGTGTGTGTTAGCATTAATGTTAGCCTGATGCCATCTATGTTAAATGAAGCCAGCACATGTGTCTCTTCTTTCTTTGAACCTGATTTCCACCCTGATCTATACATCTGTCCCTGATTTAGCCCGCTATAGCTGGAGGGAGAGAGGGAGGGGGGTGGAGGGATGAAAGAAGAGAAGAGTCTCTGGGGAAAACAGCTGGCCCGAAGGCTAGGAAACTCACATGCAGAGCCAACATATACCACACGCTGAAATCACAGAAAAAGCATAAGGAAGAAATGGGGGTGTGTGTTTGTGTGTGTGTGTGTGTGTATGATGGTAAACCCACATGCAGTCTTGGTTTGCATCACATCCCGACATTAGCTTTATCTATGCGGGGTTTCTGCAAAATCCAATCTCTAAGATGTAGACATGTGAATATAGCCACTGCTTCTTTTCGAACACTGCTAAGTTCAACATGCTTGAAGGAGAACACTAGCTGCCCAGGTCTGATATGCCAACTAACAGATGCCCGCATCAATTAATCCTGAGTCAATTTTCCTCAGGGATCATTAAAGTGATCTGTCTATGGCGTAGCATGATGCTAACTGATGAGGGGAGAAGGGGGTCCATTCCATCCACTCAGAAAGAACGAGTCCAACTCACTCTGCATGAATAATATTAGTAATTGGATTTTAAGCCAAACAAGGAAAGAATCTGACTAACAGACTAACTAACTACAGCCCGTTTCACACATGCACAATATCTTTTTCCTCATATTATCTTGAGGAGCTCTAGGTGTGAATGCAAACATCTGTAACAGTGGAACCGTACATTAGCACCCTACTACACGGTCCAGGTAACGCCAGAGTGAGCGCATGTGTGAACAGAGCTAGTAATGTTCTGGAGAATTCACAGTGAATTCATGTCACGCCTCCTGCACATGCACCACCCGATGCAGAACATTTCCCACTGTGAGAACAGCCTGTGTCAAAGGGCTCCAGACATGTTCTGGAGTTCAGATGTGGATATGGTTTAACAGAGCCAGATTAACAGAGTCAGACTAAGAGAGCCAGACTAACTGTGCTGGAGTAACATAGTCCGACTAGCAGACTCGAGGCGGATCTACTTCAGCAGAGGGTCATAGGGGTGCGTGTTAGGAATGCTATGCTCAGAGGAAGCGTATCTCCTGTCCATGAGTCATAATGTTATCTGTAATCGGAATGTGGTTCGCCTAGTTTTAGTAGCAGGTATCGGTGAATAAATGAGGGTTTGTGTGTGTTAGTACATGAAGAAAAAACTGTGCTGACAACAAAATTACACAACTATTTCTTTTAATTGGGAATACGCATATTCCCACAGTGAAAGGACAGACACAAACACCGATGGGTCTTTTCAGATTTGAAACAGCAGAGGAGTTGTCTCTCTAAATCTTTACCAGATGCTGTTTACGGGTTGGGGAACTGCATGGGTGGTCTCCCAACGCCCTGCATGGTTGTTAGGAGTTAATGTATGCACACTGACCTGTGTGCGTTGCCGCGGTTGCCAGGCCTCCTCGCTGCTGTAGGTGATGAAGGGTCCGTTACAGACGCAGCACTCCAACAGCACAGGGTTCCCCAGCAAAGGCGACATGGCCCAGGGACAGACCACCTGACCCTCAGGCTCCGCCTCCTTCGCCTTTCCATCGCTGTGATGACGTCTCAGCATCTTCCACTTCCTCACCTGGACCAACAAACGTGCAAAAAATAATGAACACGTGGGTGTCACTGTAAAACATGTCCAAAGACACTTTGGAGAAAATACGAAGTGTGGGTTCAGTGATGAGAACATTTCGATTAAGCAATGAATAACCAATGACTACTGTGACAGAGGGAAGCCGGAGAGCGGGAGAGAGATTGAAGTCCGTGAAAGCAAACGACGCCTGCTGACTACCATCACTAGCCTTCATGGCCTTTCTAAAAGCCAGTGACTCAATTCAGACCCCAAACATGCTTTGGCCGATCGACTGTTTTGGGGATAAAGAAGGAAAAACTGTACAAGCTATTTTTCTTGCCCAACCATGTCTCTTTAGCCCCTGGTTATTGCTGCAGGATTATATAAATCAGGGCCAGACATACAAGGGTCAACAGGGCCAGAGATAAACTGGATCCCATCAGCTACCAGCAGTGTTTGATGCCACAATATGTGTGTGTGAGAGAAATATATAGAGAGAATGTGTGTGTGTGTGTTTGTGGGCCTAGAGCTGCGCATAGGGCTTTACAGTATTACAGATAAAAGTTTGAGGGTTAGAGAAATACGTCATTGTCGGGTCAATAACGAATACACTCATCCTCTAATCCACAGTAATCAAACTCACACCCACACACACACATTTGTCCAGTACCATGGAAATGTTTTAAACACCCAGGAATTTCAGGAAGCAGAAAAGCATTAACCATATCGCTGTCCAATTAAAAACATGCATCTTCATTTATGACTGAACACATCAGTTTTCCATCACATTGTGTGAAAAGTCCATGATGAATCGACCAATAGTAATGCCTTAGAACCTGTCAAAATGACTTAGAACATTGACTTCCATTGAAAGTTAAGACATTTGTTTCTTATTGTAATGTTACTATTTTGGGAGATACATATTTTTTTTATTGGACAGTGATGATATTCTGAATTGATTGCCTTGTTCAGGCTGAAACACTGCTTCTAGTCTTAATGGGAACAGCTGGGTCCAAACTGCTTGCAAACGTGATTTACCTTAAATGGAGGAGAGGGGAAACACTATCTGGAGTTTACAAAAACAATTCAAGTGAATTACACAGTAATGTATGGCTTACACCTGAGGTACTGATGTCTGTACGTTGGCAAAGTAAAAGGGCCGAAAGGACATCAAACTCTGTCCTTGGGGACCTCATCTCATCTGGGGACACACACCAAAAACCTTACACTTGACAGGAACACATCTCCTCTCTTCTCTCCTATCTTTTCCTTTCCCTCTTTCTTACTGGTCATTTCCATTGGTGGATGGACAACATTGAGTTACAAATTGTGCAGGCAACAGTCTAGAATGTTAAACCTTCAAAGTGCATTCATATGGCAGGTGTTTCTTATAAAATGACCAATGAGAGCCAGCCGTAATGACACTGTGTATATTGTTTTTCTCACTGTCTGGGTTTTGACCATTTTGGAGCTCCATTAAACCTACATTGCAGTGGTGTATCAGGTAGTGTCACTGTCACACAGCTATAGGGTCCTGGGATTATGGGTTCGAGCCCATTCTGTCTGGTGTGTTCTCCCTGTGTCCACGTGGGTTTCTTCCAGGTGACTGTCTGTGAGGAGTGTGGTGTGTTCTCCCTGTGTCTGCGTGGGTTTCCTCCGGGTGACTGTCTGTGAGGAGTTTGGTGTGTTCTCTCTGTGTCTGTGTGAGTTTCCTCCGGGTGCTCCGGAAGCCTCCCACAGTCCAAAAGGTGGGAGGTGGACTGTCGAATCAAAACCTGTGAGTGTGTGTCACCCTGTGATAGACTGGCGCCCCCTGCAGATCCAGTGCAACCCTGAACCATATAAGTGGTTACAGACAATAAATGAATTAATAAACCTACATCGAGCATTCTCAACTATCCTCTTGTACCCTCGCCATTGTGTGTCAGTGTGTGTTTTCGTGTGTTTTGGGTGTTGCTTTGCCAGCCTGTGGAAAGCTGCTATTTTGGAAGTTTTTGTGTGTGTGTGTGTGTGTGTATGTGTGTAAGAGAGGGAGTGAGTACTGGTTGTATTGAATGCTGGTTGTATTGCAGCTTTGTGAAGGTTTTAGGCCACAAGTCAAGTCTCTCATATTGGATAAACATTCCTGGAATTCCCAAGTTCCCACATGGCTTTTTTCTGCTGGTTGTCGCCATGGAAACCAGCCGGGGCAGGTCGGCACTTGTCATCCTTCTGAATTTTTTGGTTTGTTTTGGGTTTTGGAGGTGTGTGGGCATTGCTGGTAAGGGCTGGAGATGTTTTGAGGGTGTGAAGCTCTCTTTGTGTGTGTTTACATTCTTGCACCAAAGGTTCCTGCAGCCATGATTTTGGTGTTTGTAACTGAATGATGTGGGTTAAGCTTGTTTGTGTTTGAGAGCCATAACCTCTGTTCCAATTCCACTTCAGCTTTATTCTCTTCCAGGTGTGAGAAATACTGGGCAGTTTATTGGAAACCCATCCCATGTTACCAACCTGTTACTTGCATCATGTTACACTGTGCACTTCTTTCCATGCAGAATTAGTTTTGGTCAATCTCTGGCCAAGGCCAAAGGGCCAGATAACGTTTGTTTATACTATATTTAATCTTTTTAAACACGTATTTCTAAGGTAACACAGAATCATCTTACAGTGCAATAGTGTAAACCCTGTAAAACCCAACACCTCTTTATTCTTACAGTATTACTTTTTATATATGATTTATTTATGATACATTTTTTTTTCTTTTTGTTCTTGGCCAAGTAAAGACATTGCATCCGGCCCATGGGTAAACAATTTGAAACCTGCCCCCTCCCAACCCCTGCTCTAGCTTTTCATCAGTGGCTGGTTTGGGACCACAGGACCACTGTTGGCTGGCTTTATATTTAACTGACTGAAATTGTTTAACTCTTTGGGTTTTCAGTGACAACTACACCTCATGCACTTATTCCAGTGCTACAAACCCCTGCTACAGGGCTGTTTAGAATATTAATGACTGGAGGAATGAGTGAATGAATGAATGAGGGTGGCCCTTTGGGGGCCTGGTGCCCCAAAATGAATACTTCTTATAACAAAAAAATCCCTGGGAGTCCTTTAATACTGAGAGTACCCCTGATTATTTGTGCCATTAAAACCAAATTTACAGCAAAGTGTTAAGCAATATCACATGAGAAAGAGTGCTGCTATAATGCATGGCACCACGGTAGTGGGTCGGCGGAAGGCACAAGACCACAGGCAGAGTACAGGTGGTAATTTGACCCCACCCACAGAAATAGTTCTAAAAATGGACTGGGACTGAAGCTTTACCAGGCGCACTAGCTTGCTACTTTATGTATGTTGCCATTACCACAGCCTAGCGGCTTTGTATCACGTACAATTATCTGTGTTAGGATTTAAACCCACCTGAAGCTTGAGGTAGCTGTAGATGCTGAAACCTCACTTTAAATCTCCCTCTCACGTCAGTGCTTCCTGAATGGACAATAGAACACACCTGTAAAGTGGAGTGGTACTTGGAGAATCAGCACTTATGGAATGTTACTTGTCCTATCAAATTACTCCGGCGTATCGAACTGCTGTATATACGTAAATACACAAAGGTCACATATATGGTAACAGTTTCCAATAAAATGGCCAGAGAGTTTAAGTGCTAAGAGGATGTTTCTAAACAACTGGCAGCTTAATGTGCACTTTTGTTTTCTGTCTTGGTTCTAGTATAATCAAATAAGAAGATTATTACACTGTCTTTGTCTCTTGGTGACTGTTAAAGATCACATTCATGAGACCCTCTCCTCTGTGTGTGTGTGTGTGTGTGTGTGTGCGTGTTATTACAGTTGCTAGGACACTCTGGCCTTTCCTCGTGTTGTTTTGAAAGATGGTGGCCATAAAAATCCTCCTCCAAGGCCAAAGAGCTAAAAATACAAAGTAGGTGAAAGTCATGAACTTTCTTAATAACACCTCTACCCAGCTGAGAGTGCCAAGCCATGCCAGGAAGTAAAGAGGAGGGAGCAGGCACGGTGCCAACCAGCTAATACACTCCACCTCACCTCTGGAGCAAGCAGGTGGCACAAAACACACATACAAACACAAACAAAACACACATGTTGCTGAAAACGGAGTGCTAAGTATTGTGTAGTGTGGCTGTGTTTGTACACAATCATCAGCCAAAACCAGTGCGTGAATGCAAGGTTTAAAAACTCCAGCAGCACTGCTTTGTCTGATCCAAACATATCAGCACAGCACTAACCACCACCTAACACCCAACTAACACACATTCAGTGTCCTGAATGATCCACTAGATCATAAATATTCCATCTTCATTTTATTTCTCACAACTTTCCCTTGCATTACATTCATTTTTCCTCCTTAAAAGCTATAAAATATTTAAAATATGCCCTTTTCCCCTGAGAAAGAGAGTGTAGCATATGTTTAAATTTCATTTAAGGTACACAGCAGGACTGAAATATGCCTTTTGGTTACCAGAGTTAAACATAGGCTTAGGCGTGGACAGAGCTGTGTTTAGCTACAGGAATACACAGTCCAGTGAAACACCCCCATAAAGATAGAAATGAGTGTGTGTGTGTGTGTGTGTGTGTGTGTGTGGAGACCATGTATAATGACGAATAATAATCCTGATGTCAGCTCTGAAAATGCAGGTTTTACTGCAGTAAATCCAATTTATATAATATTAATAATTTAATAACTATAGCGTTTCCTTGTTTAACTACAGTAAAATACATTTCAACACCCCAATAAATATAGAAATATGATAAGAGTGTGGCTAAGTGTACAGACATTGATAAGAAAGCCCTGACAATGAGTTTAAATAAATCTAGCGCATTGCTTTTAAGAAGTTACTACTATTTGAAAATAGCCACATAATATCTTTCTGGGTCATGAACTTAAAATTAGTTCAGTTTAGGTGTCAATCGCTATGTTTAGCTTCAGTAAAATACACTCCAATGTAACACCCCATAAGATAGACGAGGGTGTGTGCGGCCGCCTGTTTTACACACTTTCGGGGGAACAATTGTATTTCTGATGCAAGTTAAAAGTGTACTTTTAACCCCAATGCATTACTTAAAAAAAGAAACTAAGATGTATTTGAATATGTCCACAGTATGTATTTTCCTTTAGTGAAGCTACATGGGCTTTGGCCTGGGTGTAGGAACCTGAGTTTACAGTAAAGCTGGACGTAACACACTCCTAAAGATAGATATATGAGTGTGTATGTGTGTATATGTTATGCCTGACTCATGCTCACCGCTTCACAACCTCATTAACCCGAGAGAGACACACTAAGGGGCAGAGGACAGGTTCGGTGAGGAGTGCATGAGGAGAGAAAGTGCAGCAGTCATTCTCTAGGCTTACGTAACCAGAGAGACTGCTCTACTGCAGTTCACTCAGAGACGGAGGAGGACAGCCTTACTGTTAAAATGGGAATGAGAGGTGAAAAGAATGCTTTAAAATATCCTCTAAAAGTGCACGTAAAGGTTTTTATTTCCTATTTTATATTTGTCATCCGTTTGAGCAGTCAGATATACAGGGGTTAGACAATGAAACTGAAACACCTGTCATTGTAGTGTGGGAGGTTTCATGGCTAAATTGGAGCAGCCTGGTGGTCAATCTTCATTAACTGCACATTGCACCAGTAAGACCATGTTCATCCAATGGTTCAAACATTGTGTCCTGAAGGCGGTGCCGTGTATCAGGACGACAATGCACCAATACACACAGCAAGACTGGTGAAAGATTGGTTTGATGAACATGAAAGTGAAGTTGAACATCTCCCATGGCCTGCACAGTCACCAGATCTAAATATTATTGAGCCACTTTGGGGTGTTTTGGAGGAGCGAGTCAGGAAACGTTTTCCTCCACCAGCATCACGTAGAGACCTGGCCACTATCCTGCAAGAAGAATGGCTTCAAATCCCTCTGACCACTGTGCAGGACTTGTGCATGTCATTCCCAAGACGAACTGACGCTGTATCGGCCGCAAAAGGAGGCCCTACACCACACTAATTAATTATTGTAGTCTAAAACCACGTGTTTCACTTTCATTGTCCAACCCCTGTACATTATTTATTTATTTATTATTGGGAGGGGGAGGCAGTATCATATTCAAACCACAGCAGTATTTCAGATCACCTTTCCTCTGTCCTTCCCCAAACAGCCGATTAAAACATTAATTTGACAATTGTCACTGGATCGATGTCATAAACTAGCTCCGGTATTCACAAGAACAAACTTTATCATGTGGTGTTATGAAGTATAATTCAGAAAGGAGAGTCTGCTACTGTACTGATGAAGGTGAGCTAAAATGAGTTAATGTATGGCTAGTTTGTGCAGATACAGTAGATCTGCACAAATTACTGCACAGTAATTATGGAGATATTATTAATTTTATACAGTATATTGACTCTGATATGTGGCTGTGAAGCTGTTTCTCGTTTGGGTTTGGCCTGTAGATATCTGACAATGCTGAGGCAGGCTGCTGGTTTGTCTACTTTTAGCTGCGTAGCATCAGTCCCATTATACCCACCGATAACTGACCAGAAAAAACAGTTCAGGGTCGCGGTGGGTCTGGAGCCTACCCAGAATCACTAGGCGCTCCAAAAAGAACTGACCGATATAATTGTATGGCTTCTTTTTCCCCTCTCAATTCGAGAGACACCTGGACAGATGGGTCAGCATGTTGGTGGTGTAAGAGTGAACTGGTTTATGCATTAGCTGAGCTTCTCAAGGCAAAACCTCAGCCATTACTTCAGACTGACGTCAAGTGAGGTGTAGATTAATGTAGTGGACTGTGGACAGAGGGCAGTTGGACAGTGGAGGAACAGAGCGCAGTACAGCATCACATTTCTGCTCTTTAGAAGCTGAGAACTGGTGTCATTAACATGCTCTACTGCTCTACTGGACCTTGATGGTGAAAGGGGAAGTCCACAGATATTTCCAATTTTCTTCATAATTCAGTGCTTGAGGTATAAATCACAGAGGTCAGATGTGAGAGGTCAGATTGTGGACATTACTCCACAGTGTCTAACCCCAGACCCCAGATCAGAGTCGCAACAGGTCAGGAGTCCAGCTGGAATCTTGGGGTGCATGGCTAGTCCATAACAGGGCATCAAACACCTACTCAATCATTCGCAAGTATGGAGACGATTGCAGTCAGTCCACCCACCTGTGTGTTTCTGGATTGTGGAAGAACACCAGTGCAGTGAAGGAAACCCACACAGACAGAGGGAGAACACACCAAGGCGGTCTAGAGGTTGGCATTGAACCAATATCCACAGGAACCTGGAGCAGTTCCACCCCAACGTAGTCGTAAATCTAGGGTTTATTTTGCCTTACAACATCCTACATGGACCTCTTCACGAAGAAAAGGCCATCACTGCTGGGAAAAAACCTCAGATCTCAGATAAAGCAAGATTTTGATTCTATTTGGATTGTCAGTTTGGAGCATTTTCATTGGTCTGTTCTCTACGATGCAGTTTCCTGTGGCTTCTGAAGCTGGGGACTGAAGCTGTGTCACTAGCCATTAGCTGCTCTCTTGACCTTGTTATTCAAGGTGAGCTGTTCCAGCTCCAGGCCTTAATCAAAAAGCATATCCCTTTCTTGACAAGAAGAAGTAATCTCTCACTGCGTACAGCAACACTGTCAACAGCCGTATCATATTCCAGCCGCCTGTAATCTCTGAGTACAGTAATTATCGGGAGATTTCCTCAGAGTGCCGTTCTGATGACGCCAACGCTAAGTGCTAGGGTCAAAAAGCCAAAGATCTCCCCCTCACACACACATTTCCACATTAACCAAATATGTTTCATTCCCTGCAACACTGCTGTGTCTGATCCACTCGTACCACCTTATACCACCTCCACCACCACCACATCAGCGTCACTGCAGCACTGAGAATGATCCACCAGAATCTTAAATATTCTATGTTCCCTTTACTCCTCATAACTTTCCGAACCTTTAAAGATCAGGGTGAAAGGGGATTTGCAAAGTATGAAGAGCAACAGATGGCCTGCAGTCTGTAATTGTACTATGAAGTGTACTCATATGATCAGTGGAGGTGATATGGGGTATGATATATATTTAATAAATGTGGAAATAATGTATACAGCTCAGTGCTGCAATTTGTCAGTCTACAATATACCACTACACATAACCACCCCTCACTAATGTGTGTGTGTGTGTGTGTGTGTGTGTGTCACAGCAGAGCCCCCAGAAATGAGTCATCGGTGCACCTCAACCATGCTTCACCTTTCTGCCACATTAACTCCCTGCCTCTACACACACACACACACACACACACACAAACACAAAGCGTTTTGTTTTGATGCATTGCGGGGCCTTCCATTATATATATAGACTTCCTTTCATTTTGTGAAGACTTACCCTTACCTTTTCGATAACTTACTCTTATGGATAAACTTATCCCAACTCTATCCAACTGACCCCAATCTTAATCCTGACTCTAACACTGACCCTAATCTTAACACATCCTCATCTTAAAATGTAATGATTTACTTTGTTGTGAGCAGCATGTGGGAAGAAAACTTCTGAGAATACGAGTGTGCAAACAGGTTTTGGTTCCCACAATGTAATATATTCCTGACACACACACACACACACACACACACACACACCACACAGAGAGAAAGAGCAGCCTAGCATTGGGTTCTATCTCTCTTAATAAACACCAGTGAACTGCAGAACAGCCTTTCAGTCTAAGCTTCAGTAAAGTTGTATTAATGAAGGTGATTTACAAGAGTGATGTGGGTGAAGACAGTTTGTGTGTGTGTGTGTGTGTGTGTTGGGTGGGCGTAGGGGTGTGATATGTGTCAGTTTGGTGAAAGAAACTACAATGGCTCTGAAATCTATTACATAATATCTCCCTGAGGACATCCAGAGGGAAAAAAAATATGATGTGTCATCCCCCGCCCTCCCCACTCTCTTTCTTTCTTATAAACATCCTCACACAGGTTTACACATGTGCACAGGTTTTACAAGGCATCAGGACATGTCAAAACTAAAAACAAAAACAACATATCTATTTAAATGTTGGAATGTTACCACATAATACACTGTTTATAAATGTAATATAAACCACATAAATATGACATATGAAAGTTACAAAATGGCATGAACAATAGGACTCCAAAGAACCATGTAAGAGCTGCCAGACAACGAACACTGTGCCCATTAGCACATACAGCGTCCTCTCTGAGGAGCAGCAGAGTATCCAGCACCATTCTCATTTCTGATCTGAATCCACGTGTGATTCTGTCCATCCTGTGTGGGTTTGAAAGGATGTGGAGCTTTTAAGAAGCTGTTACTGAGATAAGAAAACACAGTTTATTGGACTTAAGAGTCTAAATTTATCAAATAGGTTTCTTAAAGCTTGAGAAGCAGAGCGAAAGTGTCGCACAATGTCACTGCAACATCACAGAGAAACTGAAAGCAAGCCTCTGAAAAGAATGTAGTAAAATCTGTAATAAAGACAAAATGAGGACCTGAAATAACCACAGAATCTGTTTTAAAAGGAAACCTGTATCTAACTTTAATATATGCTATCATAAAATTAATAAAAATAATAATAATTAAAATACACCCAGGTGTTCTCCCCGTGTCCGTGTGGGTTTCCTCCGGGTGCTCCGGTTTCCTCCCACAGTCCAAAAACACACGTTGGTAGGTTGACTGGCGACTCAAAAGTGTCCGTAGGTGTGAGTGTGTGAATGAATGTGTGTGTGTCTGTGTTGCCCTGTGAAGGACTGGCGCCCCCTCCAGGGTGTGTTCCTGTCTTGCGCCCAATGATTCCAGGTAGGCTCTGGACCCACCGCGACCCTGAACTGGATAAGGGTTACAGATAATGAATGAATGAATGAATGAAAATACACCCAGACTTTTTCAAATATCTCATTAATCTGCCCATCACCTGGAGCTACAACGTCAGTGATTTTGTAACGCTGCCCTTTAGGACAAAGCATGTTCCTGTGAGAATGATGATTTACCTTCTAGAGCAGGTAAACACTGTAATGATACATTAACAGCTCTTATGAAACCGCTTCAGCACCTGGAATTCCTAACCTACTGCTTCAGTAGAATTCATCAACAATTTAGAGCATATTAACAGAAACAATAAATGAGAGCTCCCCTCCGGCAGTGAATCTGCGTGTTGTTAAGGTGAAGTCATACCTGTTAAGAGTGGAGTCCCTTAATTTGAGTTAATTATTTATGCTTTTCTAGTAACCACAATTAGAAATACTACAGAGAGCATACGGCAGTTATTGGAAAAGGAAGAACACTTTTTAATTGTTTTTTATTTGACAGCAGGGTCATTCCAGGTCAGATCACCTGCAAACAGAAAACTTTTCCACCATCTGTCTCACAGCATGATGCTTGGGGCCGGGGGAAAGAGCTTTGGGATTGTTTTGCTTCATTGCAGACTTTACTAGAGCCAAATAATAATAATAATAATAATAATAAATGACTGACAGGGACAATGTGACATTTAACTGCATTTGTTTAAATAAATGTGGCTCAAACATTCATTTTTATTCATTCATTCATTCATTGTCTGTAAGCGCTTATCCAGTTCAGGGTTGCGGTGGGTCCAGAGCCTACCTGGAATCATTGGGCGCAAGGCGGGAATACACAGACACTCACAGTTGCCAATCCACCTACCAACGTGTGTTTTTGGACTGTGGGAGGAAACCGGAGCACCTGGAGGAAACCCATGCGGACACGGGGAGAACACACCAAACTCCTCACAGACAGTCACCCGGAGGAAACCCACGCGGACACGGGGAGAACACACCAAACTCCTCACAGACAGTCACCCAGAGGAAACCCACACAGACACAGGGAGAACACACCACACTCCTCACAGACAGTCACCCGGAGGAAACCCACGCGGACACGGGGAGAACACACCAAACTCCTCACAGACAGTCACCCAGAGGAAACCCACACAGACACAGGGAGAACACACCACACTCCTCACAGACAGTCACCCGGAGGAAACCCACGCGGACACGGGGAGAACACACCAAACTCCTCACAGACAGTCACCCAGAGGAAACCCACGCAGACACAGGGAGGGACACACCAAACTCCTCACAGACAGTCACCCAGAGCGGGAATCGAACCCAAAACTTCCAGGCCCCTGGAGCTGTGTGACTGCGACACTAACCTGCTGCACCACCGTGCCGCCCCATTCATTTTTAAATAATCCTTAAATCTTATTAATGAATGAATATATCGCTGAAGTAGCTCAGTAATAATTCAAAAGAACGTTTTGGAAAGAATGGAAGGAAGTAAGTGTGTTTATTATAATATATTTTGGGTTTGAGAGGAAGAACTTCACAGAATAATGACTTCATTTGGGCTGTGTCCATATTGAGCTGTGAACACGACCTGACGAGCGACGCTCCCCTTTGATTTGAGTGAGAATTACATGTCAGGAAGTTCACGTGGAAAAAACTGCACACGTAAACACAAACACAAACAAACACTGTGTGCCAGCATCACTAAACATCGCTGAAGCTTTCCAGAAATCATCTCAATGTAAATACAGCTAAAAGATGCCAAACACACAAGGAACATGAGAACTGATTGAAGTCTGTAAATGTGCAACGTTGCATAAGGACATTATAAGGACATGTTTAGGCAAATTGTGTATATACACTCATAAAGTACAGTTCAACCAAAGCTTACATTTAAAAGGGTAAAGAACCTTAAGATCCTTTACGAGGTTTTTATGGAACCACTTCTATGGCATCTATTAAAAAAACCCTTTGTGGCACCTTCATTTTTCAGAGCGTATATATGGGAGTTGAACAAGGCTAGGCCCTACACTGCAGTAAAAGAGCATAAATGATGTAGAGGATGCTCTCTCTCTCTCTCTCTCTCTCTCTCTCTCTCTCTCTCTCTCTCTCTCTCTCTCTCTCTCTCTTTCAAAAAGAAACAAAAAAGAGAGAACAAAGAAGAGAGAGGATCAAGGGGAGGAAGAGAAAAGCCTGTTAGAGCAGTTCACAAAGACAAACTGTGAGAGCACTCACATAAGCACAGAGAGAGAAGGAGGAAGAGACAGAGAGAGAGAGACAGAGAGAGAGAGAGAGAGAGAGAGAGAGAGAGAGAAGGAGGAAGACTGAAAGAGCTTCAGAGCATGGCTAAGCCACAAAGACAAACTGAAAGGACACTGAGGTCTGAGGAGAAATCAAAATCCTTTTGTAATGCAAGTCACCGTCTTGAATACAGACACAGTGAAGTGGACAAAGACAACGGTAGTGTCACAGATCCTGCCACCAGCATCCACAGGGTTAAATTATGTAACACATGTAATGGCGTTACTTATTTAGAATGCACAACATAGGTAACTGTATTCCAAAGCAGATACAGTGTAAATAGTCAGTATTAAGAGTACAGTTACATTGGTGAAATGAGTAAACTACATGAAGGGATTTATCTGTTTTACCGGTTTATTAACTCTCAAACTAACTACTGCCATCACATATCTCCTAGGATCCCTTAAATAATACACGCAACATTTGCGGTTCTGTTAGTTGGCTGCTCACTCAAGGTCATGGAGCTACCATGTTACAGCCAGGAGAGAATGAGAAGGTAACATTGTGCAGTGAAACCTACAAACTTGCTTTAAGTGTCTTCAAGACTCCTCTTTCAAAGAGGCGTCTTGAAGTAAGTTGTTTGTTTGACTGGAATGTATATGTTTGCTCTTGTAAACACACATTGTTTCATGTGGTTGTGAGACACTGGACGTACAACGTAATGTTTAATGAGAAACGAGACGTCTCATGCAAAAACATTAAGCATTGTAGCCAGAGTTTGAACTCGCCGCTCTTTTCCTTATTAAAGTAAGTAGCAGTTTATATTACAGCCAACCAAGCCACTCTAAATGGTTTTGTAGTTATATTCAAGTGTTCATTATTTCGGGCGGCACGGTGGCGCAACAGGTAGGTGTCGCACTCACACAGCTCCAGGGGCCTAGAGGTTGTGGGTTCGATTCCCGCTCCGGGTGACTGTTTGTGAGGAGTGTGGTGTGTTCTCCCTGTGTCCGCGTGGGTTTCCTCCTTGTGCTCCGGTTTCCTCCCACAGTCCAAAAACACACGTTTGTAGGTGGATTGGCGACTCAAAAGTGTCCGTGAGTGTGTGTGTCTGTGTTGCCCGGTGAAGGACTGGCGCCCCCTCCAGGGTGTATTCCCGCCTTGTGCCCAATGATTCCAGGTAGGCTCTGGACCCACCACGACCCTGAACTGGATAAGCGCTTACAGATAATGAATGAATGAATGTTCATTATTTCTCCTTCGTAAATGGTGCTCATAACATTCTAAAATAGTTTACATTTAAACACATTTCCTTTGTGCTCTAGGAGCTATTTTAACAATGCTGCTTTTATTGTAAGGGTTCCAACACAATGCACTTAAGAACACTGAGTGCTAGCAATGTTTCTAGGAGTAAAAGTAAATTCTAAACAAAAACAGAATATTTTATGTTTGAGTAATATTTTTAACAGATGTAGAATTAGTCCTCACTCCTTTATATTATTATTATTATTAAGTGATTGCTGCATTCACACTGCTTTAAAATGTAAGAAAACTTTGACATATTCCAACGTATTCATAATGATGTTGCTCACATTGAGTAATCTAACAGAATACATTGCAAATTATTTTATATTCTGTAGTGGAACACATTTTAAAGGTAGCCTTCCCAACCCCGACAGGATACAGTTGATTTATAGCAGCTGTTACTGTACATCTGTAAAGTGCTGTATGCTAAAAATGAGTGTAAGTGCAAACTCCAACAAACCCTACTCCAACAAATCACAAAGTCTGCCACTGAAGTTTCATCACACCACAAAATGTATTTTCCACTGTCTCCACGCTCCATGGTTTTACACGCTTCTATTGGCATTGCACATGGAGGTCTTGTAGTTTCTCTATAGCATCAGCATCCTACTCTACTGCCTATGTTTCTCCTTGTGCATTAGATGACTGTTTTACATCAACTGACCTCACTATTATTAAAAATGTGTCTGCACCTGTTTGGACATGCACTGTAGACTGTGTGGGCAGTGTAGATAAAGACTGACTGACCTTGCAGGTTTTGTTCTTGTCCCGTGTGCCTGCTGAGCAGGGCTGGCAGAGTGGGCTGGGGGGGTGTGGTAGGTAGTATCCTCCAGGGCTGTAGGGACAGCAAGCGTACGTGGTGGGGAAGTGTGTGTACCACAGGTCCTGCCCATCCTGACACTTGGGACAGGGTGAGAGAAAGCCTTTCGTCTGAGATTTCTCCACGCTCACTTTTGGATTTCTCATCCACCTCCGCACCTGTCAATACACACACACACACACACACACATACACATATGACTCAGCACATTCAGACACTCTGCAGTGGCATTGACTCCTCTGTGTTCTACAGCATCACAGAACACAGCTGTGGGAAAGGCTGGGCAAAGTAATTTAGCAATTTAAACAGGATGACAAAGTAATTTAATGTATTAAATGTAATATTCACTTTCTCACCAATTGCTAGCCCCACAGTTTGTTTGCGTGCTGGAAAAATAATTGTAATAATCCAATGTTTGTACGTAGCCCTGGGGGACACACTAAGTTTCTTTGTCCAAACTGGCTCCTGAGCTCTCTCCCTCCATTGCCAACTCATGATTTGGATGGTGGAGAGACTTCTGAATGTTGAAAAGCGTAAAATAAGATGAGGATGTTGCTCTATTCCTGCTCCATAGGTGGGTAATACTGACTTATTTGTCCTGCAGTTACAGCTTGTACTTAATGTGGAACTCACTCCAAATTCAGGAGGCCGCTAACTGCATGTGAGTAAACATAGATTGAAAGTGCTCCAAAACAAAACAAATTGAGTTACATATGAGTCTTTGTGGGTGGCACGGTGGGGACCTGGAGGTTGTGGGTTCGATTCCCGCTCCGGGTGACTGTCTGTGAGGAGTGTGGTGTGTTCTCCCTGTGTCTGCGTGGGTTTCCTCCGGGTGACTGTCTGTGAGGCGTGTGGTGTGTTCTCCCTGTCTCTGCGTGGGTTTCCTCCGGGTGACTGTCTGTGAGGAGTGTGGTGTGTTCTCCCTGTGTCTGCGTGGGTTTCCTCCGGGTGACTGTCTGTGAGGCGTGTGGTGTGTTCTCCCTGTCTCTGCGTGGGTTTCCTCCGGGTGACTGTCTGTGAGGAGTGTGGTGTGTTCTCCCTGTGTCTGCGTGGGTTTCCTCCGGGTGACTGTCTGTGAGGAGTGTGGTGTGTTCTCCCTGTGTCTGCGTGGGTTTCCTCCGGGTGCACACGTTGGTAGGTGGATTGGTGACTAAAAAGTGTCCGTAGTGTCCAGGGCCCAATGACTCCAGGTAGGCTCTGGACCCACCGCGAACTGGATATGCGCTTACAGATAATGAATGAATGAGTCTTTGTGGTAATTCAAACAGTGAATAAATCGTACAGACAACTTAAATTTCAACCACCAACAAGCTACAATCAGCTTCATACTCAAACATACTCAACACAGTCAGTCATGACCTATCAACATGTGTTATAGGGACTGTGGGAGGAAACCCACACAGACACAGGGAAGACATATCACACTCCTCACGGTCAGTGACCCAAGGCAGCCACTGAAACATGTTGCACCTTTGTGCTGCTTGAGATGCAAATAGTACTTTGTAATTGAGACATTAATTGAGTAACTATCCCAACACAATTCACTCTCTATAAACACTGTACAGTTTGCTGCTGATGAAAGACTGCTATGTCTTTTAAATGACTTTACAGCTTTTGAGAGGGACATTTCTGGTGGGTCCCTTCAAGTACTGTCCTTGTATATGATTCATCCAATTACCATCAAGTGTTGTAAATAAGGGCTACCCAGAAATGTTCAGTTTAATCTCTATCTACTGCAGATGTACTGCATGGCTGATGATTAGAGACAATCAAAGTTAACCTGAAATGTGCTTAAGGAGCAGCTCCACTATGAATTAAAACCGTAAGCTACTGATGCAGCAGACTTTTTTGAAATTAGGACAAAAACCTCTGTTTAGTTTCTTTATATTAAAATCCTACACGACATTTAGTCAGAAACTTAAGGAGGGAATTACAACTGTGTCACTGTGCAAAGTCGGGGCAGTTTGATTTATAACTCTGGCACACCACAAAGCCAAAGTGACAGCCAAATAAAAACACTCATCCTTTTTTCCAGTGTGCTCCTGAAGAAGCCTGCTTTGACCTCTAAGGGTATCAGTTTCGTCAGTGAAATAGTCTCAACTAATCCGACATATCTGGACCTTATAACTTACTATAGAAATAACACAGTTCTATCTGCAAATGTATTTTCCATCCCAGAGCTAGCGTAGACGAGTCACTTAGGGGCTGTACAGCAGAAAATGACTATATTTCCAAGCATGAAATGTTGTGTTGTCAATCCGGGGTCAGGCTTTTTCAGCAAGTGAGAGCTGTGGATCTACTAAGACCACTGCCAGAGAAGTGAAGACATTGAGTATAATGAATAATTATGATTTAAAAAACAATCTGTGATTGTTAATTCACTTAAAAATGTATTTAACTGACAAATATGCAAAAATAATATATAAATAAAATAAAGACTTCCAAAGTGCTCACTGACCAACTTGATTGTGTTTTGTAAATATAAACAAATTTTGAATATTATGCTTGAAACATATTCTAAAGCTTTTAGAAAATTGATGCCACACTGTTTTAAAGCTTTACAATATAACCACGTGAATATAAAGGTATAAAAAGGTGCATACACCAGAGACTTTGAAAGCAAATATGTCATGAGAAAACATACAGCTCCAAAAGAACATTTTCAATACATAATTGCTAGATATATAGGTAATTTATAATATACCATACGTAATAATGTGAGATGACTCAGGAAAACCACAGAAATACCAGTCCATGTAGAGTTAGGCTGAACACAAATGTTGAATTTTTGTGACCTTCAAGCCTTCAGATGGCACTGCATAAGAAACTGTTAGAGCAGAAAAACTAAAACACTACTACCAGAAGCCACAAGTAATGTATTTAAACAGAACTACCAATGTGGGTTCGATTCCCGCTGTGGGTGACTGTCTGTGAGGTGTGTGGTTGTGTTCTCCCTGTGTCTGTGTGGGTTTCCTCCGGGTGACTGTCTGTGAAGAGTGTGGTGTGTTCTCCCTGTGTCTGCGTGGGTTTTCTCCGGGTGACTGTCTGTGAGGAGTGTGGTGTGTTCTCCCTGTGTCTGTGTGGGTTTCCTCCGGGTGACTGTCTGTGAGGAGTGTGGTGTGTTCTCTCTGTGTCCACATGGGTTTCCTCCGGGTGACTGTCTGTGAGGAGTGTGGTGTGTTCTCCCTGTGTCTGCGTGGGTTTCCTCCGGGTGACTGTCTGTGAGGAGTGTGGTGTGTTCTCTCTGTGTCCACATGTGTTTCCTCCGGGTGCTCCGGTTTCCTCCCACAGTACAAAAAAAACACACGTTGGTAGGTGGATTGGCGACTCTAAAGTGTGAGTATGTGTGTTGCCCTGTGAAGGACTGGCGCCCCCTCCAGGGTGTATTCCCACCTTGCATCCAATGATTCCAGGTTGGCTCTGGACCCACCGCGACCCTGAACTGGATAAGCGCTTACAGATAATGAATGAATGAATGATCTCTTATACCAACATCCAGCGACTACTAAATTGATCTGTGTCCCTACCGTCCCTACCCAAGTCTACGCCCTTGGGCCCAATTGTACACAAACCACACAGCTGTGTTTTATTATGAATGGAAGAGCCGCACTTTTACAGAAAAAGAGCTGCATGCAGTGGGTTGACCACTCCTGGCTACAGTGATAAATATAATCTGCCAGTTCATCAGGAAATGCAAACAGAAACTCTATTACACAAGAAGAAAGCCATAAATCAATTCAATGCTGAACCTTTAATGAGTTCTGCAGGCAAGCTCACCTCAGATGGGCCAAAAGACAGTAGAAAAGCATGCTGTGGTCAGAGGATTATGTTTCAGTTTGTTTTCTTTGAATAAAAAAATCATATGTTCTGTGATCATGAAAAAAGTGACCATCCAGAATTTTATCAGTGATAGGTTCAAGATCTAACAATTCTCATGGTTTGGGGGCAGCATCATTGACCACAGCATGGGTGACTTGCATATGTGAGTCTCCTCTGATGTGGAGGTAAACACTGTTTTTGAGAAACATACGCTGCCATGTAGATGACATCTTATCCTGAAAAAAACATGACTATTCCACGTCTCATTTTGTATGTACTACAACAACATAGCTTTGTAGACACAGAATGTGAGTGTTTGACTGACCTGCCTGCAGTCCAGATTTGTCTCCTATGGTAGATTCATTCATTCATTATCTGTAAGTGCTTATCCAGTTCAGGGTCACGGTGGGTCCAGAGCCTACCTGGAATCATTGGGCGCGGAGGAAACCCACACAGACACAGAGAGAACACACCAACTCCTCACAGAGGAGTCTCACTGTCTCACAGACAGTCACCTGGAGCGGGAATCAAACTTACAACCTCCAGGCCCCTGGAGCTGTGTGACTGTGACAACTATCTGCTGCCAGTGCTACCGTGCCGCCTATAGTAGATTGTGAAGAGGAAAATCAGGCAACAACAACCACAGACCGATGAGCCGCCAAAGTGTTGTGTTAAAGGTGTTGCTCATGACTGTAATCAAAAAACACTTATTTATAAAAGTGTATTTCCTCACCATTTGCTTCTCTCCAGTCTGTGTCAGTGATCGAAACCAGTATAATGTGTTTACAAAGCCCTAGTGTCTGTTTGAAAAAAACAAAACAAAACAGTCTCGGCCCGGTATGCTAGGCTTTTTTCTCTGCTCTCTCTCTTTCTCTGATCATGTCAGAGGCTTCTGGAAGTTTTTAGACAATGGAGAGAATTCCAAACATTGAAAACAATGAACTGAGATTTTGAACTTTCAAATGAAGTCAATGTAAAAAGATCTTATTTCCAGTAATTTCAACATGAAATATGAAGGACAGGTGCTGTGCTCAAATTATGTAGTAAACAAAAAATCCACAAAAACGGAGATAGATGTTTTTCTTCAGACTGCAGTGATATTCTTTGGTCTGATTTCTTGCACATACTAATTTGAATAGATAGGACATAAGCAATATTCAGCCCAATGCATTTTGGGTGTAGTGGGCTGTCTGTATTCAGCATTAAATGGCCTTTTGATTTTTGCTTATTTTTGTTGTTTGGTCATCTTATGTTTTTCTGTACATTAAGGGTATTTTGCCAAATAGCTTACAGGCTAATTGTTCCAACTAGTCGACCACTGAGCTAACGTTAACTGTAACAGTCACTGTGTCAAAAATGATTGAACAAGAGCTGGGAATAGTTGCTGATTAAATCACTGACTAACTACAGTATTCTATAATATTGGATATTGGTCAAAATGCTGCCAGTCCATGAAGCTGCCAAAGATGGGCAGTAGGAAGAAAGACAGATCACATGAAACACTCATTCATTATCTGTAACCCTTATCCAGTTCAGGGTCACGGTGAGTCCAGAGCCTACCTGGAATCATTGGGCGCAAGGCGGGAATACACCCTGGAGGGGGCGCCAGTCCTTCACAGGGCAACACACACACTCACACACTCACACACACCTATTGACACTTTTGAATCGCCAATCCACCTACCAACGTGTGTTTTTTTTTGGACTGTTTTTTTTTTGGACCCACGCAGATACAGGGAGAACACACCAACTCCTCACAGACAGTCACCCGGAGCGGGAATCGAACCCACAAACTCCAGGCCCCTGGAGCTGTGTGACTGCGACACCTACCTGCTGCACCACCGTGCATACCGTTAAATACTGAGACACTCATATTCTGGTCTCACCACAGCTCTGCTTTTTGAAAAAAGAGTAAATCCGAAGTTTCCAAAGTGCTAAGGGTTTTTCTCAGAGCTAAAGGTTTAATGCTTTTCCATTTCAGCAAAAAACTTGGTAAATGAAAAATGCTTTAAGCCAAAAAAAAAGTGCAAAATTGACTGACACATCTAGGCCATGGGTCATTCCGTACTGTGAAGGTGTTCAAAGCTTGAAGATGTGGACTGAGCGTATTCCACTGCATGTAAAAATCAAACTTTAATCTACAGTGAAGCCAAAACTTTTGGGAAAATCCTGAGACTTATGCACTAACTTTGAAAAATTCTTAACTCCAAGACAGAGGTCAAAACTGGAACTTTAGTTTGTTCAGTCTGTTCTGTGTTTCTATTTCAGTGCAAAATGTATATATATTGAAAAAGCAATGGCATAATTAGTCCAGATTGAAAACGAAAATATGAAAATGAAATGCATGTACCAAATGCATTTTTTTATTACTAGATATTTCTCTGCATGTTTATTACTTTGTTATAGGTGTACACTTGTCAGGTGCATGTGAATTAGTTCAGAGATATGCCGTTTTATATATATATATATATATATATAAATAGATCAAATAAACTTCAGTATCAGTGTCTTCATGTCCAATGGATGTGTTTATAAGTTATAAAACCTTTAGTTTTGTGATGATTCGATATAACTAAACTAAATATTACAAATAGTAGGATGTTTACTGTGTTGACTGCAATGAACACTGGGAAAAACAAACTAATGACACTGTACTGTTACTATTATATAATTTTATATGAATATATAACTATAACTACATATATATATATATATATATATATATATATATATATATATATATATATATATATATTTAATGGGTGCAACACAGATATGTAAATTAAAAATAATATTGGAATGCAAACACACACACACACACACACTTTGTGTGGCTTTGATCTCATTTTCAAAGTGGTGTCATCTTTCACTATCTGTGTGCGGCTACGCTAACACTGCTTAGCATTCATACTTTGAGATTCCTGTCATCTCCCTCACACACATCTGACCCACAGCATTGTGCACGTGATTGTGTGTGTGTGTGTGTGTGTGTGTGTGTGTGTGTGTGTGTGTGTGCGCGCGTGTGCCAGTGGGAAACCCTCAGGGCCTTCCATATTTTAGAGAATTAGTCTTTTTTTAATTCAGTTAATTTCAATTTAAGAATAAAGCCTGTGTATTAAAAATCTGCACATATTGCAGTAACATATATATGAACATAAACAGTAAACAATGTGGCTCCTGAAAGTCAGTCAATGTTTGTTAAAGCCTTTAAATTAAGCATCCAAATGTAACCTAAATCTGGCAATAAATATCTGAGTGAATTACTGGAAGCTGAGGGCTGACACAGTGTTAAAATTATAAAGAGACACAAGCAGAATACGCCTAGTGCTAGTTTTTATTCGTCACGCTGGTGTATACTGAGCAACTCTATTAGACCTGCAGGTCGTGCAGGAGTTGGAAGCGGATGCACTGATGCAGTGGTCAAAATCACACACACTGCAGCTATGCTGCACCGAAAAGCTCTAATGATGACTCAAGTTTTCCAAGAAAGTTCAGCCACAAAGAAAACTCCCAGCAGGGCACAGGGAGGGAGGGAGGGAGGGAGGGAGGGCGGGGAGTGGGGGGGGGGTATGAGAATGAAGCATCAAAACACAGAAAGTCTGTTTTAAATTGAAAACAACCAAGTGAAAGTGAGACAGTCGGTGTGGTAGACTGAGAAAAATTGCAAAGAATGAAAGAGAGAGAAAGCAAGACTGAGAGGAATGAAAGAGCAATTGAAAACAATAAGAAAAGTGGGCATCTAAGGTGAAATACACTGAAGACTTGCACACAACACTGAAACAACGTGTGCAAATGTTTGAGTGAAACGAGCAAGTGTTTCAGTGTATTTCACCCTAGACGGCCTCTTGTATTATCTGCCGTAGATGCTAGCCCAATCAATCAGCTGCCGTTCTCTCTCTCTCGCTGTCTAAGTCTCTCACTCTCTCTCTGTCTCTCACTCTTTCTCTCTTCCTCTTCTTCTCACTCTCTCTCTCTCTTTCTCACACTCTCTCTCTCTCGCTCTCTCTACTTCTCTCTCTCTCTTTCTCTCACTCTTTCTCTATCTCCTTCTCACTCTCTCTATCTGTCTCTCACTCTTTCTCTATCTGTCTCTCACTCTCTCTATCTGTCTCTCACTCTTTCTCTCTCTCTTTCTCACTCTCACTCTCTCTGTCTCTCACACTTTCTCTCTCTCTCTCTCTCTCACTCTCTCTTTCTCTGTAAATGTGTTGATAGCAGTATCACACTTGGCATAAATGCATAACAACACCAAACCAATTGCTCTGAGTCAGCCTCTAACACCCCATCTGCTGTGTGTGTGTGTGTGTGTGTGTGTGTGTGTGTGTGTGTGTGTGTGTGTGTGTGTGTGTGTGTGTGTGTGTGCGTAAGTGGTTCTGCCTCTGTGTGTGTGCGTAAGTGGTTCTGCCTCTGTGTGTGTGCACATGCATGCATTTGGAATCAAGCTTTAACCAAACAGGCACTCAATAACATCGCCTGCAGACAAAACCAAGCCCATGTTTCTGCAGCCAAAGCTATAGGTTCCTACTGAGAAACGCTCCAACCCAAACACAACATTCCTGTATGAACACATGTCACAGATAAACCGTGAAAAACTCAGTGTGTGTGTGTGTGTGTGGACCTGCCTATCGGTCAAACATAATCAGAGATTACACGGCTAAAGACAATGCATTTATGCACCAACTGAAATGAGAGAGAGAGAGAGAAGGAGAGAAAGAGAGAAAGTGAAAGACAGAGAGAGAGCGAGATGAGGAGAGAGAAAGTGTGAGAGACAGAGAGAGAGAGAGAGAGAGAGAGAGAGAGAGAGAGCTTCAGATCACAGCTAAGCCACAAAGACAAATCGAGGGGACACTGAGTTCTGAGGAAAATATCAAAAC
Source organism: Hoplias malabaricus (assembly GCF_029633855.1). Lineage (NCBI taxonomy): Eukaryota > Metazoa > Chordata > Actinopteri > Characiformes > Erythrinidae > Hoplias > Hoplias malabaricus. The sequence goes on from NC_089804.1 coordinate 53,625,980, forward strand.
ACTTTTTGCAATACAAGTCACCAAGCCACAGACTGACACAGACACAGCGAAGTGGAGTGAGGGACAGAGGTAAATAGAAGGAGAGGATTCGACAGAGAAAGAAACAGAGAGACGTGAGAGAAAGACACAATCAGGGAGCGTACTGTATCCAGAAATGAACTAAACAACAAAAGGAGACTTTTATTTTGTAGCACAGTGGAGCACTAAAAAATAATTGAATTATGAAAATATAATGGCCATTTAGGGGATGGAAAACAATCATAACTTTAATGTATGTTACATTTAGAAACATTATTTTGCACGTTATTTTTTCTTACAGCAAATAGTTTTGTAGCTTTTTGTTTTTCTCCTTAGAACTATTTTTATTTAATAAAAATACTGCTTCAATTAATAAAATATTCACTGTTTGAAGAGGAATCCCATAATTACACACCTTTAACGACTGTTTACTTTCAGCATTTATATTCCTTTTAACCCTTTAAACACCCAAGTATACTACAGCCTTGTTATTCAGAAACTACAAAAACTAAAGCATGAAAACTATTTTTCATGACCAGAGTCGGTTTAAATGTCCCTTTCAGAATTCTGCTTAAAATGAAACAACTGAAATGTGTCTTAACGTTCTTAATGAAGTGTTTCTAAAAACAAACACACACCTTTCTTTTGACGAACTGGAAGGCAGAGCACTTCTTAAAGGAGAAGGCCTGCTTCTCTGTGCTGTGGACCAGCCGCATGCCTTCCGGCCGCCCCCCACACTCCGCAGACCCCAGTGTGATGCCTGAGAGCGAGAGAAAGGAGAGAGAAAGAGAAAGGAGAGAGAGAAAGAGAGAGAAAGGAGAGAGAGAAAGAGAGAGAAAGGAGAGAGAGAGAGAGAGAGAGGGAGAGAGAGAGAGAGAGCACTATAAGCAGTCTATTTATTTCATTAAGACCTATATGTAATTGTGTATGAAAGCAAAAGAAATATTAAAGAAAAATATGGAGGATAGAAAGAATAGGAGAGAGAGAGAGAGAGAGAGAGAGAGAGAGAGAGAGAGAGAGAGAGAAACAATAAACAGCAAAAAGAGAGGACAAGAGAGTCGAGAATAAAAAGCGAATAAGAGTGTGAGAGAAAACGAGAGGAAACAAGATTCCTATGGCTAAGGTTTTGAGATCCCAACAACACCTGTAAGCATTAAGGTATGAGAGAGAGAAAAGGGGAGAAATAAAATGAGAAACAGGGAGACAAAGATAAAGAAGAGTGTGAGAGAGATCGAGAGAGTTCTATGGCAAATGTTCTGAAAACAGCACCTGTATGTGTTTATATGAGAGAGAGAGAGAGAGAGAGAGAGAGAGAGAGAGAGAGAGAGAGAGAGAGAGAGAGAGAGAGAGAGAGAGGAGGAGAAATAGACAAAAATGTAAATAAATTCAGAGAAAGACAAGATGAGGGAGGAGAGAAAGAAAAGAAAGAAGGAAGGAACGAAAGAAAGAAAGGTAAAGACTTAAAGTCGTGACTTTGAATGTTTTGAACCTGTATGTTTATATATATTAAAGAAAGAGAGAGAGGTAGAGAAAGGAAGGATGATGTAGAGAGAGAGAGACAGAGAGAGAGAGAGAGAGACAGAGAGAGAGAGACAGAGAGAGAGAGAATAGGCAGTGTTACCGGAGTAGTGGAGTGCGATGCTCCAGGTTGCTGTGTTTGGTTGCCGCTGGTGACGATGATGTCGCTGCAGCTGGGACTCGGCTGGTCCTGATGCTGCTGATAGCTGAGGGTGAAGATTATGATGATGATGAAGATGATGATGTCGTTGCTCTTACAGCATACCCACTGATCCCCTGCCTCTGTGAAACTGCAGTGCAGCACTGTCCTTGTGAGTGTGTGTGTGTGTGTATGTGTGTGAGACAGAGAGAGAGAGCAGAGAGAGTCAGAAGAAGAAACCAATCGCTGCACTTTATCAATGAGAAACCGAATGCATGATGCTGCTCTAAAGAAGAGTGCCTTCCTTTGCTCTACAGCTCTCTCTCTCTCATTCGCAGACATGCTCTCTCCCTCATCCTCCTTCTCTCGCCCTCCCCCTTGCTCTCTCCCCCTGCAGCAGTTGATGCTCTCTCTCTCTCTCTCTCTCTCTCTCTGTATCTGATTGTGTGAATGGAGGTATGGGTCTCAGAGGAGGATGAATGAGGGATGATGGATTGGAGGGGTGTGTTCTCTTTGACCATTCCTGTCACACCAGCTGATGCAATGCAGCAACACCAGTCTAAACCAGAACACACACACACACAGGTACATAAACACAGGCAAAAACACAGTAATAAGCAGATCTGTCTTGACTGTAAATGAGTCCCTCTGTAAAGATGGGCTAGTTCTGTGTCTGTGGAACATGTTTTTGAAGCATTTTTTCATCAGTATTTAAACTCACATTCCATCCTATACCATGAGAAAACCTAATCATATTTGCGCTTTGCAGTAACAATAACAGTACATAGCAGTGCATTTTCAGCATGTCTGTTGGTTCTCATCACCTCATCAGTTCACCATGCATGGGCCCTGTCACTGGGAGATGATCCCTGGTGATACCACAGCCATTCAACACCAGAATCCCAAGCGAGAGCACCTTGCCCTTGCCCTTCCTCCTTCCCCATCACGCAGCATGTCGCATGTCAACACAAGCACCTGTTAGCCAGTTTAGCAGAGTTGAGGAGTCATAAAAGAGTGAATGAAAGACATTTCATTAAAGAAAAATATGCTTCTGTGGTATTGCACTTAAGGTCTTAATACTGTGGTTGTTTACAGCTGTCCAGGGCTGTGAGTCTCTCGAATCAGTTTAGCCGAGTGCTGATATCTGTTGCAGGTTTAGAAGTGAAGATAACTTTTAGGCAAATATCAGCCAATCATTATTGAACATGCAGTCATACTCATTTAAATATTAGCTTAATTTATACTCTACTTAAGGCCATTGTGACATCACAGAGCAGGGACTCGTACTAAGGGGATAGCAGGATAAAGTCTGGGTAACCTCTGGTACACATTTGCGTTCATACGCACAGCTCCTCCAGGTAAAGTACGGAAAGGTTCTGGGATATTGTCCATGTGTTACAGGGACAGTTGGTTGTTGTTGTGGGTTTAGCTTTAGCTACAGTATCTACAGAGCGTAGCAGATTCGTGTTCCTATGATGTTGTTCAAAGGGGTGAACATAGCAACACCTTTATCTGGTGTTGTGAGCAGAACTAAAGATGTAGAGTGTCAGTGAATCAGTAGGTTTTTGGTGTTGTGGGTGAAGCTATAGCTCCAGTATCTATAGCGTGAAGTAGATAAACGTCTGTGATGGTGATGATGGTAATATAAAAGATGGGAGTCAGTGAATCAGGAGGTTGTTGTAGTTGTGGGTGGGGAATCTGCAGCTGTGTTTCCTAGATTAGTTATATATTTTTTGTTTTCTACTACAGGCGTTGTCTTTTACTCCATGTTCTAAAAGCAAGTGTTAGAAAGCAAGCAAGCAACAACATAAAGAACAGAGCGCTCCCGTTACATGGGTGTGTCAGTACTGTACATGATGTGACATGCTGGCGTTGACAGAGGCCCTGTTTTTTTATTTCTGATGTGTCATGGAAGACTGCTATTCCAGTAGGATGCCCATCCATTTCAGGTGAAGTTCTGAGGTGTTTTCTGATTGGTCAGTAGTTGATTTACATTCTGGTTTGACACACAGAGTTGATGCTTGTGGTGCAGACATACTGAAGGCTTAATTGTGATGCAATAGTAAAAAGCTTGCTTGCACTTAGGACCCCATGTTACAATGGAAATTAAATGCATTAAAGTGAATGAATAATGATTTACAGTGAACCTTTGAGGGAATGTCCATCCATCCATCCATCCATCCATTATCTGTAACCGCTTATCCATTTCAGGGTCACGGTGGGTCCAGAGCCTACCTGGAATCATTGGGCACAGGGAATACACCCTGGAGGGGGCGCCAGTCCTTCACAGGGCAACACACACACTCACTCATTCACTCACACACTCACAGCTATGGACACTTTTGAGTCGCCAATCCACCTACCAAAGTGTGTTTTTGGACTGTGGGAGGAAACCGGAGCACCCGGAGGAAACCCACGCAGACACAGGGAGAACACACCACACTCCTCACAGACAGTCACCCGGAGGAAACCCACGCGGACACAGGGAGAACACAGGAACGTCCACTGTGTTTGTGTCTATCGTGAGTGTATCTTCTCAAAGTTGGACTATTTTACACTGGAAATCTTTTCAGTCATCATCATGCTGGAGTAGAACAGGCTTCAAAGTTCAAGCACAGAACCAGAGTAACTCAGTCCAGTTAAAAATTGAAGAACACACCATTAGCAGCAGAGAGCCTTTAAGAGTTTCTTTATGCATGGCGTCATATTCCAACTTTACAGATTTACCATAGGTTTCTCAGCTTTTGTCTTTTTCTCATGGATGTTCTGCCCTCTCTGCACTTTTCAGACGCCTCACTCCTTATTCTCAGCTAATATTGGGCTACGGGAGTCTAGTTCAGTAACAGGGTTGATGTCCAACTAGCTTAAAATTTAAATCAGTAGGAAGCACACTGAACACACTTCTCAGAATATGCAGATGTGGAAGTGAGGGGGAGTGGGAGGGTTACCAGGACAATCCTGAGTTTTTTTTTCCACTGAAAGCCTCAGTGCTCCTTGTTAAATCTGACCTTGGTAAAAAGGCTAGATATGAGAGGCTTTAGAGAACCCCTCTGACCTCAGCCTTCCTCCATTCACTGCCCTGATCCCAGCCTATGTCCCGCCTCCACAGGTTATAACACAGCCATGAATCATTCAAAACAATCATCTAAATCATCCAAACTATCATTTATTTGGTCATACACTTACACCTTATAAGAAGGCTTTACAGTAGAAGCTGGAACATTGCTCTAAGGATTTGACTGCCACAAGAACGTAGGTTGGCTGGCCAGGTGTCAATCCCACCCCCCAACACGGCCTACCTCTTTAGTGGTGTGGATATGTTGTTATTCTTGTTACACTGCAGCGGTATAAAGTTGTTGTTATTGTTGTTTTTAATACAGCCTTCCTGAGACGAAAGGAATTATGAAGACGGATGTTCATAATTCTTAGTGTTATTAGTATTATTATTATTACCATGTACTCAGGAAAAGCAAACCCACAAACATACTGTAAGATAAAGCAGAACACCTTAAACATTAAGGAAAATGCAAAACCCCTGCACTGGCTGCCAGTCCATTAAAATATCATTTTACATATTTTTCATGGTTCAGCAGCACAATATATTATAGATCAGTGGCCACTGCAGTGCACTTGGTTCCAAATGTGCAGTGAAATAGTCTCTCTCTCTCTCTCTCAGGAATACACCAGCCAAACTGAGATCCTAAAATACCTATATTTTTATGCTTGTTTATGAGGTGTATACCGTACTGTCAATTTTCTGTGTTATGTCTCTGTACTGCAGTATATTGACTTTTAATTGAAAACTCCACCAATTTTTGAAGTGGATCTGCTTACAGAAACCATTAGGATGTAAAACAATTCTGAGTGGTTTGATACGAACTGTTCCATTGTAGATGTAATTACAGCATAATAAGTTACTTGCATAAGTGATGATGAGAACCACACATTCAAAGAGCTCCTCCATAATGAACCACATTCAAAAGCTCCTTTACAGGAAGTTATAAATGAAAGAAAATGTAATTTATCACTTAGTAACTGTGACTTTGATTTTACAACAGTTCCAATAGGTATGGTCATATACTTTGTATCACATTATTCGTGAAACATGGTGGTGTGAGCATCTATAACTAAAAGTGCAGCTGGCTCAGTTTGACGGATTTGATGGATTTCAGCCATAAAACATTAGTGAGGTCCAGTACTGTGTTGTGTACCGAGTTCTAGATCACTACTCCAGCTCCTCACAAGGGTATTGGATTTAAACTTGTAGCTGATACTTCACACAGGGCTTGGTGACCTTAAGTTTACTCGCAGCACTATGTCATTTCCTGAAACTGCTGAGTGGGGAACGAGTTAGCAGTGGTGGCGGCTTCAAGCTTGGCCTGTTTAGTAGGGTTGCTGAGTAGCTAGCTTAAAGTTTAGCCAGATAGCATGCAACCCAAGCGCTTCCAAGAACATGAAGGCCAAAGAAGCAGAGAATTAAGTGTCTTTCAGAGAAACAAGTCATTCAATAAACTCCTTGTCTGCTTTCTGCCACATTAACTCAAACATATGTCCAGCTGAGTGGCCAAATTCATGCAAACAAGGAAATAAAGAATAGAACATGACAGGCTTTTCTAGTTAAATCTTCTGAGCTTCATATTTTTACTAGTATCCTTGGGAATATTTGGGACTTACACGGAAAATAATACAAAGGGATTGTTTAATTGTTTAAAACTTATAATTGTATATAACTTATAGTTCATCTGGAGCCTACCAACCCACACACTGTGAAAGAATGGTTTTTGTTTGTTTGTTTTTGTTTTGTTTAAAGCAATTTGCTCTAAGTTTGCGCTATTTCTGATTGAGTGCTGACAAACAAACACAATGAGCATGGAGAAATCAGTGATCTTATTATTAAATATAAATATATATAATATAATATAAAAATGAGAATGGAGAAGAAAGAGAATCAAGCTAAAATGACTAAAAGCCAGAGTTCCTCACACCTGGGCTCTGTTTTAAACTGAGCTGTGACTCATTCACAATTAAAGGCGCTGAAAAAAGCAGTTCTGTTAAGGGCTGTTAAGACAGGGGAGAATGCAGCTGTGGTGTTTGATACTTGTGGTGTTTTGACCAAAAAGTATCACAGCTTATTATATGTCTTCTTTAAAATATAGAAGTAACGGTGGGCCACATTGTCTATAAATGTTAAGAGGCAAAACAATAAAACATCCATCCATTATCTGTAAGCGCTTATCCAATTCAATCAACCTACCAATGTGTGTTTTTGGACTGTGGGAGGAAACCGGAGCACCCTGAGGAAACCCACACAGACACAGGGAGAACACACCACACTCCTCACAGACAGTCACCCGGAGGAAACCCACGCAGACACAGGGAGAACACACCACTCTCCTCACAGACAGTCACCCGGAGGAAACCCACACAGACACAGGGAGAACACACCACTCTCCTCACAGACAGTCACCCGGAGGAAACCCACACAGACACAGGGAGAACACACCACTCTCCTCACAGACAGTCACCCGGAGGAAACCCACGCAGACACATGGAGAACACACCACTCTCCTCACAGACAGTCACCCGGAGGAAACCAACACAGACACAGGGAGAACACACCACACTCCTCACAGACAGTCACCCGGAGGAAACCCACACAGACACAGGGAGAACACAAAACACTCCTCACAGACAGTCACTCGGAGCAGGAATCGAGCCCACAACCTCCAGGTGCCTGGAGCTGTGTGACTGAGACACTACCTGCTGCGCCACCGTGCCGCCCAACAATAAAATAAAGAAATAAAAATATTAAAATGCAAACATAAAACTGGGCCTAGGTTTAAACCTCATGTATTTGGATTATGCAAACTACTTGCTCTTGCTGTCATCAATTGCCCTAGCTGTGTTTATCTCTTGCTCTGTATGTGAAGAACACAACTCAGCCTGTGTGTGTGTGTGTGTGTGTGTGAATGTGTGTGTGTGTTAGGAAACAGCAGGAGTTTGGAGCATATTATGTCATTTTTGGATCACTTTGTCCTCCTAGCTGGCTCGCCAAATAACCACAGAAACTGTGACACTGTCCAAGCAGAGCCCTGCTGTGAATCTCCACTATCAGATCTACCTCGGCCCAAATCCAATGAATAACGTCATGCCCCGGACAGGAAGCAGCTCAGGGGGCTTTCATTTCATCCTGGTGGATCCCTCGCGTAATACACACAGATCTCCATAAAGATCTGGAACATAAAATAGTTTGCAGTTTGCCATCATAGTATGTTGAATGTGCTGGATCTTGTGTAGACTTCAGCTAAATCAAATCCCCACAAGACACTGGGAAATGCATATATGTCAGAACACCACAGAAATGTTGTATATATTAGTGGGCCTAATAAGGCCAGAATTGGGGGCGTGTCAATTAAAAATATCAGGGCAGCTGCTGGTACAGATGCTGCCCCTACAGTACATGGTATAGGTTTTGAGGTTATTAGCTGTAGTTATTTTTACAGCTCAAGCTTGTAAACAATTTGAGTTAAACTCATGTTGAAGTCGAACCACAACAAAGCTAATCAGAAACAATACAACAAAAAGGTAATATGCTAGCCAGTGTGATTCAATGATTCTAATGGGATAAACACATTACTCGCCTAATGCTTGTCCTGTTTGCTTTCAGTAAGACAAAAGTACACTTCCTGTTTCTGATGATAGAAAAACAAAAGTAAAACAAAAGTAAAACAAAAGGAGTACATTTTCCCCCGACCAAAAGCCACTTGAGCGCATATTGTGTCCTAATTACAGCCTCCTGACATGCAAGTAGGAATTTAAAGGCTGCAAAATATAGGCCAACCACTGAATTTCCACGTATGTTCTGTGTGTCTGTTAGCTATGTGAACTAGCATGCTAACTGCTAACTTGCTAACTGCTGTTTCTATTACACTGTACGTCAAGGGCCAGTTGCAGGTGTTTGTACTGATTGTGGTGTGTTCATGATTGGCTCTGCTTTTTGAAATTTTCAGCCCAGTTTAAAAGTTTTTCTTCATTGCCCTAAAAATGTGTGGAAAATTATGTACACTTTTTAGAAATATTTTTAATTGAAGCTTTGCTCCAACTCATGATTAAAGGTGCAGTAGGCAATTTCCGTGGAGTGCCAGTCTGTGCTATTGTAGTTCACCTATTTATTCCCCAGAGGTTGGACAACCTGAATCCTGAAACATGCACTAGTGCATAAGTCAAGGTGATTTCCAGTGGCCAAGCAGTAGATCCACAACATTTGCTCCATCCCAGAATGCAGTGTTCCAATAAAATGTAGTGTTTTTCACAGGTGCCGAATGCACTGGTTCTTTTGCTATTGCTAAAATGTTTATTAGGTACTTTATCTTGTACAATTCATTTGTAGAAGTTTGAAATGAATTCAAGTTAAATACTGCACCTTTAAATTCTATGTATCATGAACCCCATTTTACTACCATTAGGTTTGTGTACGCCTAGTGAAACCCAGAATAAATGAGGGTCTCTGAGGTAGAGGAAATATGATGTTATTGGTCAGGATTATTTTGCCCCACACTCTGGAGCACGGTTTTTAAACCTCAAAGATCCCTTTAATTTAATGAGAGATGACTGGGAGACGACCTGTGATTAATTGGTGCTATATTAAATATCAGAGAAATGTTGCATTTAGTTTGACCTCATGGTGTGTAGCCTAGTTTAGTGTATATATAAATACGCTAACGTCAATCAAATATTTGAATAGAGGTAAGTGTTATACACTACACAACTACCCACATGTTCCAGAAGAGTCCACAGTACATTTCCTCATCTATTCTCACACTTTCCTCCAAAGTTCCATTTTCTTTCGAAATGTACATCTCCCTTTAGCACACAGCGCAGAAGACAGATGAGAAAGGCTTATGAAATAAACATGCGCTCCTCTGCGTCTCTGTGTGTGTGACGAAGAGATACAGACATCCCCCCCCCGCCCTTTTCCTCCACAAAAATAGTCTCCTGCCTCACGTGCCGCGACGTTTCAGAGACTAATAAGCAGAATCAGGCGCGTGAGAATAAGAAACCTTCCTCGCTCAGATTTGAGAGCCAGAAACGGCAGCATCTGACATGGAAAAGCAAACAGCAATAAAATAGATCAACTCAGAGATAGAGAGATGATGAGGTGAGGTGAGGTGAGGTGGAGGAAAGGGGAGTAAGAGAGATAGGGTGTTGTGTGGGTGTATGTTTTCATGAGTGCACTGAGCAACTGGATGATCTAAGGTGACAGGTGGGGCAGGCGGAGCTCTGACGATGGACAGGTTAGCTGAATCTGTGTGTGTGTGTGTGTGTGTGTGAGTGTGAGTGTTAACAGCAATAAAAATAGCACCAGTGAGTGACTTTCAAGGCCATGATCTGTACACCTAAGGCAGATAAGACAAGTATTTAATATTATAATACACACACACACACACACACCTACAATGCGCTTATTACATGTACTTTAATGCAGAGTTACTGTGATATATATGTGTGTGTGTGTGTGTGTGTGTGTGTGTGTGTGTGTGTGTGTTTGTGTGTGTGTGTGTGTGTGTGTGTGTGTGTGTGTCTGTCTGTCTGTCTATGTCCATGTGGAATTGCCATTTTCTATGGGGTACAATCCCTGTATAAAAGTAGTTCAGTGCTGCCTTTATTGTTGGATGCACAGTTGCCTGTGAATAGACAGATACACTTCACGTCCCTGTGGAAATACATACAGACTATATATTCATTTCATCCGATGGTGTTTTGAGTCGCAAACCCAGCTTTGTTCATTCATGATCTGCACCTATCAAAATAAACGAGGAGACCACATGGAGAAATCCCGTTAAAGGGTCAATAAGGGCCTTATCTGATCTGCATAAATCATATTCTGTGTATCAACATGTATTCATATCCACAGTGAGTCATCAGACCTCAGCCTTTATGTTTATTTTGGGTGTATTCCAGCTCGGTTCGGATTAACAGATGGGGGCACAAGAGTGTGTGGGTGTGGGTGGGAAAAAGATGCTTTACTGTGAGCTGCGATAACTGCGCGCGTGTGTGTGTGTGTGTCTCACGTGCTTGCTCATTAATAAGGCCCAATCTCACTCCCTTTGGGAGCTCTTAGCAGCCAAACCAACAACCTAACACACTCCTACACACACACACACACACACATAGAGAGAGAGAGAGAGAGAGAGAGAGAGAGAGAGAGCTGTAGAAGGACAGTACGAGCCTGTAATATGTCTATACAGCTCTACAGCTGATGTTTATACCCTTCTCCCACTTCTTTATTGTTTAATAACCCACATCTGTGGACAACATCTATACACACATGTCCTGGCTTGTCTCTCCTCTCTATTCCTGTGCTCTTATTTGTGTCTCTCCACCTTTCTCTTTGCTTTCTTTCCACGTAGAAAGGATGGCAGAAGGACAAATCAATCAGGGCCTGATTGAAGTCTGAAACGGAGGGATGGAGGGGTAGACAGAGTCGGCAACAGAAGTAAACCGAGCATGACTCTAAGCCCAAGTGAGATCAGAGGGTTGTGTGCCGCCTTGAGTTACCTTTCAGATGTACTTCTGCCTTTTTTTAAATCATTGATTTTAACCTCTACCATTCCCAAAAACTAGCCAGCTCTCCTCCAATCACAGCAGGCTACTATTCCTCTGCTTATTGTTGACTTCTGCTAATGTTAACCAATGATAACTCTCAGCTTCTAAAGTTTTTTACTTAATTTTTTACATATATTTACCTTTCATTTCATAGATGAACTGTAAGGGTTAGATAAGGTGTTTTTTCAACTTGTACCCATTGAAATGACATCTATAATGGACAGTGTAAAACATTATTATTATTATTATTAGCCATTAGCTTCCTTTCATTTTTACTTAGAAATAGAAGCTGCAGACACATACATTTTAGGTTTTCCCCAGTTCTATCATGATGTCTTCTACTTTACATCCATCTCTCTCTCTCTCTCTCTCTCTCTCTCTCTCTCTCTCTCTCTCTCTCTCTCTCTCTCTCTCTCTCTCTCTCTCTCTCTCTCTCTCTCTCTCTCTCTCTCTCTCTCTCTCACATTCACAGGCACACAGAAATAGGGTGTTAGATTGTTAGATTTCTCCAGTGTCCCAATTGTGTGTGTGTCTGTGTGTGTGTGTGTGTGTGTGTGTGTGTGAGAGAGAGAGAGAGATGTGCAAAGAAGAATTTTCTGGGACAGTTGTGGACACACACACAGGTAGAGAACGACTTAAATGGTGCATGTATTAAATTTTGATTAAGGACGCTATATTAAAATCTTCTGACTGATGGTTTTTATCAGAGTCAGTCTGGCAGAAACATCATGTGAGCATCAGAAAAAGAGAAGAGAGCTGGAGTCACGTTTCTCTGAGGGCTGTGCGGCAGTGTGGGGTTTAACTTAATTACAGCGTTAAAATTTCATGATCCTGTCATTCGGAAAATAAACAAACAGAGATTTTATATTTGACAAACACAGCACATTACATGCACACACACACACACTCAAACACACACAATTTAAAGTGACAACCAGTCATTTTCCTCCTGAAAACTAACAAAAACATTTCTGAAAGTGATTTTTCATTAATGTGGGACACATGTTCTCCCTGTGTCTGCGTGGGTTTCCTCCGGGTGACTGTCTGTGAGGAGTGTGGTGTGTTCTCCCTGTGTCTGCGTGGGTTTCCTCCGGGTGACTGTCTGTGAGGAGTGTGGTGTGTTCTCCCTGTGTCTGCGTGGGTTTCCTCCGGGTGACTGTCTGAGAGGAGTGTGGTGTGTTCTCCCTGTGTCTGCGTGGGTTTCCTCCAGTTGACTGTCTGTGAGGAGTGTGGTGTGTTCTCCCTGTGTCTGCGTGGGTTTCCTCCAGGTGACTGTCTGTGAGGAGTGTGGTGTGTTCTCCCTGTGTCTGCGTGGGTTTCCTCCGGGTGACTGTCAGTGAGGAGTGTGGTGTGTTCTCCCTGTGTCTGCGTGGGTTTCCTCCGGGTGACTGTCTGTGAGGAGTGTGGTGTGTTCTCCCTGTGTCTGCGTGGGTTTCCTCCGGGTGACTGTCAGTGAGAAGTGTGGTGTGTTCTCCCTGTGTCTGCGTGGGTTTCCTCCGGGTGACTGTCTGTGAGGAGTGTGGTGTGTTCTCCCTGTGTCTGCGTGAGTATCCTCCGGGTGACTGTCTGTGAGGAGTGTGGTGTGTTCTCCCTGTGTCTGCGTGGGAAATGAAGAAACAAACTGCTTTGTAGACTGTAATGAACTAGTGTAAGATTCATAGAGTGGGGCTCGCACATGGCCAAATTCAATGCTATATCTGCTTACACACATATAATACATTCAGCAGGATAATAAATAAAAAGCTGAAGAAAAATATGCACAGCAACATAAAATGCTGAGAAAACAGATAAAGGCTGATTGTGTTCCACTAACAATTGAACACAGCATGTTGGTCACAACTAGGCTTCAGAATCATTACCAGGTTTTGCCAAACTGCTTCTTTGCCAAATGAAGACCTAAACCTATCGTCTTACTACAGTGACATGTTGTTCTCCTGTGTAGTAATGGCTAGCTTGTCAATGCTAACTGTTGCTGCCTTAATATCAGGCGGTCCTATTTAATGTATCAACATATTTGTGTTGTAGCTGGAAAATATGGAGGATATCAGGAAGTTGTGCATGTTTAGGAAAATGTACTTCAACCTTTCTGCAGTGTCCCATGCCCTTTGCGTGCCGATCATTTCCCCTTGCGTTCCAGCTCTGAATCCGACTCACGGGAATGGGGGATTGTGCTGAGAAGTCAGAAAGGAGAGTATGTCCGCACATGTGAACTCGCAGGCAGGGAATTAGCCGTGGCTATGCTTCTGAAACACCCCTTCAGACAAAGATTAAACTTAGACTACATTGAATTTACATGTGACGTTTTCTCATGCATTTGTGACCTGAATGGACTGTTAGCTGCAGTTTAAGTTGCTAACTTCAAATCCAACACGAACACAGAATAACATATGAAATTATGACAAGTGGGGAATGTATTTTCACATTAAGTTAATTGCAGCAGTTTAAACTAATTATTCTACAGCCTGTTGGTGTCATGATTGGCAGTATCAAGTGGGGAGGTTAGTGCACCACTTGAGACCTGATGCTAAGCTAATCAACTAATGCACTGCATGGACAGCACAGTAAGAAACAAATAAGGTTCCTACGTCAATCCTACTACTGTGAGAGATTTGATTTTACAGCGTACCACATTTGTTTATTTTAAAGTTTGTGGCACTAATTCATTGTTATGTTGGTACATGACATAAATTTGTGACTTAAAGCTACAATAATCTCTGTCTTAAGTCTTATTCCAACAAGTGTTGTCATGAAAGGTGTGGATATGAGGTTTTTAATGAAGCTAAGTAGGCTTATGTCACTTGTCATTAAGTGCTCATGTGGGTACCTTGGGCCTTGTAAAATTATTATCTACTATTAAATGTTATTTCAAAATATACCAACACTATTTCATACTGCAGTCAGATAATGAACACATGCTAGCACTTATTAATGAGATGTTTTGATGTTAATGAGACAAATTTTATTGTAAAATGAGTGTAAGTATTATTAACTATTTAGATTTTCACCAATTCCATCAACAGTCATACCCACATATTGTATGAATGTGTATAATTTACAGCATAACATTTAAACAACAGTATCATATATAATCTATAAAAGCAATAATAAGAACAAAAAGATAAAACAACAATAACATTACAACATTTTGAGTTTATTTCCCAACGGAGCAATAGCTAGTGTCGCTGTCACACAGTTCCATGGTCCTGGGGTTGTGGGTTCGAGCGGTTATAGACAAATAATGAATGAATGAAAATACACCAAAATACAACCATTGGCTCATGAGTGTATGAATTTCTATGGTTCGCTTCTGAAATATCTGCATGAATTAAGGAGTTTCATGACATTTCACGATGATAACAAGCTCATACATTATTCAGCAAAGTGAAATCTGCACAAATTTCAATGCAACTTTGATAAATTTGGGCCACTCTGTACACTTTCCTAATTTTTGCTACTGATCTGATGCTAAGATAAATATATGCAGTTTTTGCTTCATCACAAATGTAGTCAGCCAGTATGCTAAATGGTGACCACTTACAACAATTTCCTAGAATTTTACCATGTTTGGCCAAACAGTTCCTTTACAAACTTAATACTGAAGCCTGCCATCCCACTACTGACATCCGGTAGCACTGTGTTTATATGTATTAATAGCTTATTTTTGAAAGCTTGTAATGTTTTGTCTGAAGTTTGCTTCTTTGGTTTTTCTTTGGAACTTCAAAGGCAAATAGAAGCGTGTACCCCTTGTTAGCAACGTCCAAACCATACGCCTACAAACATCACACATTTCCCTGAATGATAATAACTGAAATAATTAGGCTACTCCACAGTCTTTGACGTGATGACTGACAGAGTCAAGTGGAGTGCACCACTTGATAGTAGAAGCTAATCAACAAATGTATTGCACCCGAGAGTGGAAACGACTGATTTACAGCACGAGAGCAATTAGAGCTGTGTTTGAAATGAAGCACTTACATAGTGCACTAGGCAGTTCACTTAGTAGTAGGTTCTCACTGGGAAATGAAACCTCATGTAGTGTACTGTTAATTTATAGATGATGTGTTGAAATGGCTAAAGATTTAAGTATAGAACACAGCAGTGGCAGGATGCCATACATGCAGTTTCAAAATAGTAGTTAGTATTCACACCTCAGAGAACTTAAAGTTGACATTCACTGACATTCACTCTACAGGCAGTTTCCGTGCTCAAAACCAGTATAATGTATGAAGCCCTAGTGTCTGTAAATGGGGAAAAAACAAAGCATATGGACTTTTCACTGTTTCAAATTACTTAAGGTGGAAATGTCCCCAAATTTGACAGCTAACTGCGTCATTTGTTTCCATCAAACATACTGTTCCACCTTAAAAGACGTGGAGCTTCTGAACTTAAACAAACCAGAGAGAACAGTGTTTCCCCACAATCTTAGATGCCCCTTTTAAATCATTGCAATTATTTTCTCTTACTCTTCTACGTAAGCAATATAAATGTGCAGAGTGGGCAATGTGAGTAGCTTCCAAATGTCCAATAAATACCTGAGGAAAATTTCCCAAACTTTGCCTATATCTATACAAACTGGTGGTCCAAATCTTACACTTATTTAAAAGGAAGACATTATGAAAAAAAAATGCTACCAAAACATTACTGCTGAAAAAAAATCCAATTCAGTTTTTTTGGGGTTTTTTTGATCTTCCAAAATTTAAGGACATAATGTAAGGGATAAATCTAGTGGTTCAGATAATGTCCTGCATTAGAGCGCAGAGATTTTAGAGTCTCTATTTCTGAGTCTCTAGTCACAACACTTGATCCGAGGTTATGTGAGAGCACAAAGATGAGGTTTAAAGGAACATAACATAAAAGTACTGATTAAATATGAAGAACACAAGAATAGAAAAGGGCGGTACTGTGGCGCAGCAGGTAGTGTCGCAGTCACACGGCTCTAGGGATCTGGAGATGTGGGTTCGATTCCCGCTCTGGGTGACTGTCTGTGAGGAGTTGGTGTGTTCTCCCTGTGTCTGCGTGGGTTTCCTCCGGGTGACTAGTCTGTGAGGAGTGTGGTGTGTTCTCCCTGTGTCTGCGTGGGTTTCCTCCAGGTGACTGTCTGTGAGGAGTTTGGTGTGTTCTCCCTGTGTCTGCGTGGGTTTCCTCCGGGTGACTGTCTGTGAGGAGTGTGGTGTGTTCTTCCTGTGTCTGCGTGGGTTTCCTCCAGGTGACTGTCTGTGAGGAGTTTGGTGTGTTCTCCCTGTGTCTGCGTGGGTTTCCTCCGGGTGACTGTCTGTGAGGAGTGTGGTGTGTTCTTCCTGTGTCTGCGTGGGTTTCCTCCGGGTGCTCCGGTGTCCTCCCACAGTCCAAAAACACACGTTGGTAGGTGCATTAGTGACTCAAATGTGTCCGTAGGCGTGAATGTGTGAGTGTGTGTGTTGCCCTGTGGTGGACTGGCGCCCCCTCCAGGGTGTATTTCTGCCTTGCACCCAATGATTCCAGGTGAGCTCTGGACCCACCGTGACCCTGAACTGGATAAGCGGTTACAGATGATGGATGGATGGATGGAAGATTTGAAAAGAAACAGAACAGAGCAAAAGTGACTAAAAGCAAGATTTTTTGCTCCTAGTGCCTCACTGCTGGGCTCCTTTAATTTGAAGTAAACTGAGACTCATTCCCAAGAGCTGGTTTTTCTAAACAGTGCTGTTTACACAGGGTAAAAACTGTGCTGTGTTGTTGGCCTGTAGTCTGTTGAGTAATTTTCTTACTTAATTACTTCCTTAATTAATTTCCTGTGCGTAATCTCTGTCTGCCCATCAGGCAGTAAAACGAACAAATATAAAGGGAGTTTGAAAGTGTAGCTACATAAACAGGCAGTGTGTATTCATGAAAGCAAATCACAGATCATAGTATACCACATAACTTATAGATCTTATAGATTTAAATCACTGAATATTAAAAAAGATAACACTTTAATCCTGTCTACACAGCAACAGTGAATAGAGCTGAATGAGATTCTGGCCTCAGTCCAGTGAGGTGACCAGAGTTCTGTTCACAAAAACTAATGATGAAGAGAGAGAAGAGAGAGAGAGAGAGAGAGAGAGAGAGAGAGAGAGAGAGAGAGAGAGAGAGAGAGAGAGAGAGAGAGAGAGAGGGAGAATGGAGAATGTGTGTCCGTCTGCAGCAGTGTAAATACATGCAGACCCTCCAGCAGCTTTACAAAGAGAATATTTAACAGAGAGAGGGAGAGAGAGAGATGAATGAATAGAATCCATTAGAAAGTGAGATGATGTGCCTGTGTTAAAGTGAATTGAATATCAGCAGTCAGGGCTCAAGGGACTTGGCCTGGATTCTCACATGCACAGAAAGAAAAAAAAAACAGACTCTGACTTCTCAAAGCTGATTGGTCGAGACACAGTAGCTCTCATTCAGTCATGCCTCCACAGCCACTTCCACAGTCAGTAATGAGCATGTGCAGACGAGGTGGTACTTACACAAATAGAGTGGAAATAATACAGAATCTGTACAAGACCAACATCCTGTATCTTTTATTAAAGTGGGCAGCTCTGTCTGGACTCTTCTAATGGTCTAATGGCCTTCTAATCATAACACGATAACTATGGCAACATGCAAAACTCTGAGATTGGCTTTCGTCTGCTTATGTTCCAGTTCAAATAGCTGAAAATTGATGTTATTTGGTCAGGAGGGATTTCTGAGGAGATTAGAAATAAGGTAATCCACTTGTGTAAGACATGCGCAGTCAAAGAAATGAGGGAAAGCATATTAAAGGGGACTCCTAACAACCGTGCAAGATCTGGTAGAACACAAAAACGGTCAGATTGTTCACTCAGATCCAGTTTATTGTTCTCCATGCTTCCACTAGGGGCCTAAAAGTATACGTTGCCCAAAAAAAGCCTTTACTAAGAAACGGAAAATCGCCAATAAACAAATCAAACAAAGAAGCTGCTGTGCACATGTTGACATTCCTGGTAAAGAGGCTACCTCCTTTACCCCAGGGATAATAGAACGTTCCTATTGGCTTGAAGGTCACAATGCTCTCACAGGAATGGGTTAATATGATGCAGTATTGATTGTAAACCTGGCATATCATATTCTAACTAAATAAAGACCTGCCCACCCATCGTTTTTCCTTGTGCTGGGGTTGCGTGTGTGTTAGGAATACTCCCAATGTTGGAATGTAATGGAAAACGAATGTCCTAATTGTACACTTATACACACACGTTTTTGTACCATGGGAGGAAACCGAAGCGCTCAGAGAGACCCGAGGCAGAGACAACTCCACCTGTTGCACCACTGTTTTGTCTTACAAGGTGTGGCCCATGACTGTACGACCACCTCCTACTTTCTACACACTCTGTCCATTCTCCCAGCTCCTCTGACCATACAGGAGCATGTTGTAGTTCTACAATTACAGACTGTAGTCTATACATTGCTCTGCATACTTTGTTTATTCCAATTCACCCTGTTTCTTTAATGTTCAGGACCCCCACAAGAACACCTCAGAGCAGGTCTGATTTGGTTGTGGTGGTGGTGTGTTGCACTGGTATGAGTGGATCAGACACAGCAGAGCTGCTGGAGTTTTTCTAACCTGCCCCCACCCCAAAAAACCCAGTGTTGCAACATATTAGCATAGCATTTAGCTTGGATTGCATTAATAAATATCTTTAGGACAATATATACTCAGCTATCATTACTTTTTCAAAGCATGCTGCCAAAGCCCTAATCCTAACTCTAACTCTAAATCCCCCATTCTGCTCTACACACTCAGACACAACTTCCTCAGACCTGTCAATTCTGTAAAGGCTGACTAGCTCCTACAGCCTGGAGTGTGTTCTTAACCTAATTTCAATGGGGTGGTGGGACTTAGTGTTATCAGGTTAAGAATGTGGAGGAAATCTTACTTACACACACACACACACACACACACACACACACACACAAACAGAGATATTTCCTGCATGTGGTATTTGAAGGCTGAGGCTGGACAGGCATGCATTGTGTCCAGCAAAAGGAATGCTACCACATAGACATTACATAACTTGGAAAAGCCTTCCTGCCTTTAGGAACACCTCCGATAACATTCCAGTGTCTCCACGAAAGGGAGAGAGAGAGAGAGAGAGAGAGAGAGAGAGAGAGAGAGAGTGTGGAGGAAAGAGCACAAGGCTTGAAAGCACTTTTTACACAAAGAAAACTGCACATTAGACAAGCCTAATCTCATCCGTCCTGATAAACCATACTGACCGGACTGATTTACGTAACATTGAGCATGTAAGGGAAGTGGACTTTCATCAACCGCTTCAAATGTGCCAGTCTAGCATTAGCTATCATCTACTGTACCTCTGGCCGATCCCATATTAAAGAAACATTAAATCACAGATCTCCTTCTGCTGGACAACAACTAGATCAGATGGAAAACCAAGATCTGCTGAGAATATTTCTCCTGAGAAATCCCAAGGAAGTTCGGTTGTCTCCTGAGTTTTTGTGGAGATCTCAGTAAGGTCTCACATTGTGCTCAGATATGTTCATATTAAAAACGCTCCTTTGGGTTTAGTTTGGCTCTAACAGGTGTCAGGTAAGCTAAGGTCTAAACTATTCTGTCAAATATCTGTTGCACTGTGAGCTACAGTGTAACCATGGACAAATTCCTTGTATGTGCTAACATATCCAGCCCGGTTCTGATTCTGATCAAGCTGCTGCTGACACACTTACAATGTTCAGTTTGACTTACCTTGCCATAGAGGAGGCCAAAGCTGGACAGTAAACCTTGCAAAACCACCAGCAACAATAATACTCCATTTTGTGGTTCTCAGCAAATTAGCTAACTTGCCAAAAAGCTAATTTAGCAGTTAGCCACTTGTCAAATTCTCCTATAATGAATAATAACATTCAAAAAGTGACAAATCTTCTTATACAGGGGGAGAAGTGCCACAAGACAAAGCTAAAAGTAGTATTTCCTTCATGATTGTCCTGCCCCAGCGGTCATAACCATTCTGCCATCGGTCAGTGGTGTGAATTCTCATGTGTGGTGTGTTCTTCCTGTGTCCGCGTGGGTTTCCTCCGGGTGCTCCGGTTTCCTCCCACAGTCCTAAAACACACATTGGTAGGTGGATTGTCGACTCAAAAGTGTCCGTAGGTGTGAGTGTGTGAGTGAATGTGTGTGTGTGTGTCTGTGTTGCCCTGTGAAGGACAGGCGCCCCCTCCAGGGTGTATTACCGCCTTGCACCCAATGATTCCAGGTAGGCTCTGGACCCACCGCGACCCTGAACTGGATAAGGGTTACAGATAATGAATCAAAGAATAAGCTTCATTTACATGCATTGCACTGGGTAGACTCCCAATAGCACCTAACAATTATGACCTTTTTAGAAATGGTTGCTAAATGTAGCCTTAGGAGTCTATTCATACAGCAGACACATTTGGGTCTACTCTCTCTCTCCTGACATTTATGGATTAGTTATGTCACTGGTGAATGTTGTGTGGGCCAGAAATGGGCAAAATAATGATTGGGTCCTGAATTTTTTCACAACACACCTGATACCTGGCCCATATAGGGTGGACCTCTGCGTGAGTTGATGCAGCCAGACTCCCCCGATTCAGTGTCGTCCCTCAAGAGACGCAAACCCGCCACACGTGGGCCTAATATTTACTGCTATCTGGTTACAGAGCAGTGTGGTTGGCAGTGCCGGAATAGAACCTCAGTCTGCTATGTAGTAGATCACCTACTAACCACAAGCTTCCAAGCCAAGATTATTCTCAAAGATCTGTCGCAAAAACAAAGAAGAAATGACTGTTCTTAATTTAAAGTGCAAATTGTAAATTGCACTATTTTTCAGCCAAGGTTTTCAGCCAGTTTTGGAGCTAACGGGAGCCAGGAGGAGCTACGTTTCTCACCAGGCACCTAGCAAACTCTGCACACTATGTAATGTTGATCAAGTCACAGTTGAAATATTGAGAAGACCAAAAGTCTGCAGCTTCATCAACCCACCAATTTCTCTGGCTGTGCAGGACTCCTGCTCTTAATGCCACTGTAATTAGCTCTATCTCTCTCATTAGCACCAGTACAGCCATGTAATGAGACAGACTTAATTAACTCTTATCTGTTCTTTTGTTAGAGCTTGAAATGAAACATCTCTGATCCAGAATGTTCTCTTCCTCATGCTGTGTGTGTGTGTGTTTGTGTCTCGACTGTTCTGTATTCAAGGTGTGTAAGAGCCTCGTCCTACGTAAGTGCCCCTCTGACTGCCCTGTGCTCTGATTGGTTAAGCCTGGGTGGTCTTCTGGCCAATCACAGGTTCCTGAGCTGACCGTTGAGGGATGCAGGCCACACACAGAGATGCAGTATCCAAGCAACCCCATCCCAGCATCAGTTCCCTGTATGGGGCAGTGGAGAAGAGGTCAAACAAGATGTCCTGATTTTGTTTAAAACCAGTAAAATCAGGGTTAACATATGATCAATAGCATGCTTTTGACGTTTCTGCTTTTTTATTAAACTTTTATGTCTTATTTTTTTTAAAAGGAAGGGCTGTTTTCCTAAATAAGATGAATGTAACTGTTACGTTTAGGATTAGGTGAAGGAACTACATAAACAATATATAATACACGTGAGGCACACTGAGAAACTGAATAAATATGGAATAAATGTTGCTCTTTACTCTATTTGGCAGATTCCTTCTTTTCCAGCTGATGTGTTATTCTAATCTTCCATATAAAGCTGTAATATTATTCATGATGACACATGGCCTTGAGTGTTCCACTGCTTTTATACAACAGCTCTAAAGAATAAAAAGAAAAGTTAAGCAAATAAGCCCCGAGCATCATTTCAAATATATGTTTTTAATATTACAGCATTCTTCTGCCTAAAAATATTATACACCGTGAAGAAAAGCAACAGTTATTGTTGCTTAGCAACATTTAATTAAAACATTACACAGATATTTTCATATTCATGCTTTTGTCAGATAAAACAACCCTTTTGAAACCACCAGACTATTTCTGTTTCATTATTATAGTGGTTCTATACAGAGATCCAAAGTAGATAAACCCCTATCATTGGGATTTAATGTTAGCGAATACTGAATAGTGTGGTGGTACACTCAAAAGTTCATAATTGTACCTTACTCTATTATAATTGTAGATTATATATATATATATTACATATACATTATGTTCATTCATTTACACAGTTCTGTCATTAAATTCTACAAACATTCACCTCTCTTTCTGGAGAAGAGAATGTAATGTATGTTTAGGGAACACAACTGGACTGTTGTATCTTTAAAAGTACCGTTATACTGTTAGTACCTTTACTGACAATAATGTACCTCGACAGTACCTTTTGTTTTCTAGTTTTATAGCACCATAATGTATAGAACTGAGATTAGGAACTAATAAATAGTGTTCAAATATAGAGACGAGTGATAAGGGACTATTTCTTGTTGTGTATGGTACTGTACGTTTTACAAATCATTTCTTATCCCTGTCATACTCCTTTGTCATAATGTAGGGAATAGTAATAGTGTTTCAGTTCCCTATAACATGCTTGTATATCATAATATAATGTGATGTCTTATTGAAAATGAATAGTCCCTAATCACTATTAGTTCCCTTTAGCAGTGCTGTATATAGAACCCTAGTTTATACATGAAAGTACGATATAAGGAACGAAAACAATCTCTATTTGTTGTTCTCTGCATTTTGTTTTTTATTATCCTTGTACAAAGAAGACCCCCTCACTATTACTTTGATGGGGTATTCAGGTATGTCATTTTCTCTTTTGTTTCTGTAGTGAATACACACACACACACACACACGCACACACACTCTAGTACACTATGGACAGAAAGCACGTAAACACACACACCCAGAGCTGCAGGCAGCCATCTCCAACATCCGGGGGGCAGTTGGGGTTTACACCCTTTGCTCAAATGCACCTCAGCTGCAAATGTTGAGGGGATACAAGACTGTTCCTTCACTCCCTGCCCCTAATTTGTCTTGCCAGGATCAAACCAGCAAGCTTCCAGTCTCTAAAAATTAGGCAATTATTTATCATGTTATACATCGAGCTGTAATGTAGGGAACAGTAGTTATGGACTATTTCTGTTCCTAAAATAGTGTTGTAGTGATTAGGGGCTTTTGAACATAGTGAACAAGTGACCTGTCAGTCAAACGAGCAAACGAGTCAAACTTTGCTATTAGCTCTGTGTGTGTGTGTGTGTGTGTGTGTGTGTGTGTGTGTGTGTGTGTGAACCAGAGAGCTTGTTATAGAAACAGAGTCTAATTAGATAAAGCTCTTTCGGGCCTGCTTCATATTAAATGTGTCTGCTTTAAAAATTCATGGAGACTCTGGGAGAATTTGCTGAAGGCAGTTCTTCTGCAGTTTGAAAGTTCACGTCACATAGTGAAGGTGTTTTAATGGAGTCCAAAACCAGATTCAAAGAAACACAAGTTTGTTTTTGACACATTCAGCTTTTGCAGAAGAAACATAGAAGGCTGTTTTTGTTAAATTATGTTTATTTGTAGAACTGCAGCCCATTTTGAATTTACTGATGTGGTTCCATTCATGCATTCATTCATTATCTGTAACCCTTATCCAGTTCAGGGTCGCGGTGGGTCCAGAGCCTACCTGGAATCATTGGGCGCAAGGTGGGAATACACCCTGGAGGGGGCGCCAGTCCTTCACAGGGCAACACACACACTCACACCTACGGACACTTCTGAGTCGCCAATCCACCTACCAACGTGTGTTATTGGACTGTGGGAGGAAACCGGAGCACCCGGAGGAAACCCACGCAGACACAGGGGAGAACACACCACACTCCTCACAGACAGTCACCCGGAAGAAACCCACGCAGACACAGAGAGAACACACCACACTCCTCACAGACAGTCACCCGGAGTAAACCCACGCAGACACAGAGAGAACACACCACACTCCTCACAGACAGTCACCC
>NC_089804.1:53655210-53657710 GCF_029633855.1 Hoplias malabaricus
CAACTCTGCTCAGCGGGAAACACACAGGCACACGCTCTGCACATTCCTACTAATGTAAGTAATGTAAATAATGTGAAGAGTACACAGAGCAGTTACTAACCTGGACCACTCAGTGAAAGCAAAAAAAAAAAAAAAATTATATATATAGTATAAATACATTGTTTAAATGAAACTATGAACTGCTGGTCTACTCAGAACAGCAGACTGGCCGCCCCAGAGCCCAGACCTCAACATCACTGAATGTGTATATTTGTTGACTTGGATTATGAGAAGCGGAAGATTTTAACTGATTTCTATGTCTGAACTTTGGCGGTAAGAAAGTAATATCCCTGCAGGCTATTTTCTAAAACTGAAATCATTTTTCTGAAAAGAATGGAAGCTTTGCTGAAGTCAAAAATGGATGATGTTTGATTGTTAAACGTTTCTGTTAAATAAGCTCTTGCTGTTTTTGTTACTGATAACTCATTGATAAAATATAACTCAGTTATTACAGCTGTTTAAATAAACTTTTTAATGTTAATAAATTAATTCATTCATTGTGTGAAACCGCTTAACCAGTTCAGGGTCGCAGTGGGTCCGGAGCCTACCAGGAATCACTGTGTGCAAGGCATGGTAATAAATTGATGAATAATATTAATATTTCCTTTCGGTGGCTCTACTAGTAGTGTCACTACCACACAGCTCCAGGGTCCTTCAAGACTCAACTCGGGTGACTGTCTGTGAGGAGTGTGGTGTGTTCTCCCTGTGTCTGCATGGGTTTCCTCCGGGTGACTGTCTGTGAGGAGTGTGGTGTGTTCTCCCTGTGTCTGCGTGGGTTTCCTCCAAGTGACTGTCTGTGAGGAGTGTGGTGTGTTCTCCCTGTGTCTGCATGGGTTTCCTCCGGGTGACTGTCTGTGAGGAGTTTAGTGTGTTCTCCCAGTGTCTGCATGGGTTTCCTCTTACTATGACAAAGGTTTTTGCCTGGATTTCACTTGCCAATACATTATTTTGCAGTGTCCATTATAATATTAGGTTTACAAATACATTTTAAAGCATTTTTGGTGTAATGTGTAATTTAAAATTCAAACATTGTCCTTCTCTTTTATCATTTAATGGTAATTGTTGCATAGTATAAAAGAAAAAAAATCCTATAAAGAGAATGGCAAGCTTTTGTTATGAAAAAGTGCTGCAAAAGCATGTGGATCAATTCGTTCTGTTTTGGAGAATAATATCGTGTCCTAAACTGTGCGTGGGTTTTGATTTAGACGATTTAAAGATATTGATTTTGATGTTAGTCATCATAAACTGAAGGAATTAATACTTACATTTACGTACGTATACACACATACACACACACACACACACACACAGAAATAAAAGGCTAAATTATTATCCCCCTCTTGTCTCTGTCTTTTCACGTTCACCTCTCTTCCATTTATAGCTCTTTTCATTGTTCTTCTGAGCAGTCAGTGATAGTATTTGTCTTTTTAAAAGTGATGGAGGCGACTCTTCTGGAAAAGAGCCACTGACAGATGAATATCTGCTGAAAAATAGATGGAACTTGACATGACCCAGAGAGGAGGAGGCAGGAAGCGCTAAGAATACTTAGATCAGACTCTGAATCTGACTGTCACTCGGTCCAAAGCCAACAGCTTCCAGCAATAACTCAACCCACAGCCTCCCTCAGACTCTCGCACACTCACAGGTTGACTCTAAAGTTCAGGGTCTTGCTCAATATAGAACCAGGATAACTTCACCAATGGGCTACACCGAAAACAACAACACTGAGCTGAATGGATTCAGATGAACAACACTGTCGTATGAAGAACATCTCTTCTTCAATTCTCTTAACCTCATTTTGACAGTAACAAAAGGTAACTGTACAGTCCACAACATCATTTATTTAGTTAGGATTAGCCTTGGAGACAAAAACACATACAAAAATGTGACCACAGCTTTGTGGACACTGGCTCATCCAAAAGTTCTTCTGGAATTAAAAGTATTACATAATATCATGCAAGGTTTTTCTGACACCATTTTATCAGCGAAAGCATTAAGATTTCCACCATTTTGCTTTACAGCAGCTCTTCTGTGGGATTAGAACAGATGAACTAGACACAGCTCCCCATGCGTAACAACGAACCTGACACTGCAATTCTCTTTCCTTGGACCTCTTTTGGTTTAACTACTTTACACTGGACTCTATATACTCTGAGTAACTCTGACCTAAGCATCAGGACTGGCCCCTGTCAGTCTTGCTCACATTCTTACACTTGTCCATTTGTCTGATTGGTGTATGTTTTTCCCTTCTCCTGTAAAGTTACTTTGGACATAGGTGTGCGTCCAAAACTGATAACACGAAAGCAAGTGCGGTACACACATACACTTACACAAGACACTAGATATCTGTGTATAACTGTGTATTGTGTATTGTGTGTAAACAGACCAGAATGTTTTGTTTTGACCAGGTTTCTACACAAGGGTCTTCTGTTCATCACCCTGTCCTGACCTTTAGTGACCT
>NC_089804.1:53660210-53677710 GCF_029633855.1 Hoplias malabaricus
TCTGAATACAGTAGTGCCCCCCTTCCTAAACACACACACACACACACACATACACACACACACACGCACACAAGGGACAATCCCTCAATGACGGCAGATACGTCTGTAGAAACGGAAAGAATATAATAGACAGCGGGAGCCTTCAGACAAAGCATCTGTACACTGGCGACACACTCACTCACAATGAGGAGGAAACAAAGGCACGCTTGAAGTAGTCAGAGTGTCTGCCTCTAGATCTTCCCTACAGACACACCTTCACACCACACCTCTGTGTGTGTCTCCCTTCTGTCTCCTACACACTGACAGAGGAACATCTCCATACAGCCAACAGAGCAGGGTAACTAACTGTCAGCAGCAGTGCATCATTCACAAGTCTGGAATAAATGATCGCAGTAGAATGTTACATTTATTTCAACGTGTTAATTCAAGCTTTTTCTAATAAGTAGGAAGCTGTAAATAATCAAGGAGCATCCGGAATGATAAACAGAGCAGTATGTTATGATTTGTGCTTTTCCTGCTTAAACTGTGCTCTGTCTGAGAACAGCACTCATTGCCTGCAGGGTACTGGAGGGTAAAAGTCAAGCTGAAATAGAAAGCCAGCTTTGTACCGTCTTGGTTCTTGTGCTTGGTTAAATTAGGTACCGTTCATTGTACCACAATTTAAAATTCAAGAACTTCTTCATAAACCTTCTTCATATTCGGATTTAACATATAATATGTACCCGCCCCAACCACCAATCAGAGAAGACGCGACTAGTTCATGGTCAATACAGGGGTGAACATCTTCATCACAACCTCACTAGTGTTACCAAAATTCATGCATTCATGCATCATGTATTTTCCTAAAATACCATGGCTATGAACCCAGGGTGGAATAACGGAAAACAGAAGCTTAGGTTTGAGACATATTCCATGCCGGATAGTTTCAGGAATCTCGTTGAAATGGGATTCACCCAAACACAGTTTACAGACACACTAGCTCCGTCATTGGGTACTGAATCAAACAGAATCAGTTGAAACAGATGAGTCGTTTAAACGAACTTTTTTCATTCATTCATTATCTGTAACCCTTATCCAGTTCAGGGTCGCGGTGGGTCCAGAGTCTACCTGGAATCATTGGGCGCAAGGCAGGGAATACACCCTGGAGGGGGCGCCAGTCCTTCACAGGGCAACACACACACACACACACACACACACATTCGGACACTTTTGAGTCACCAATCCACCTACCAACGTGTGTTTTTGGACTGTGGGAGGAAACCGGAGCACCCAGAGGAAACCCACGCAGACACAGGGAGAACACACCAACTCCTCACAGACAGAGCAGGAATCGAACCCACAACCTCCAGGCCCCTGGAGCTGTGTGACTGCGACACTACCTGCTGCGCCACCGTGCCGCCCTATTTGAATGAACTGATTCATGAAAATGAATCAAAATATATTTAGAAACATCAGTTTTTCACCATCGAGTCAAATCTCTATACGTAGACAAAACCATGTCCCACCCAACAGTCCTACTACCTAACATAAAGCATTTCTGTTTAATGGTGTCTTTAACCAACAAATACATCTAGGATTTGAGCACACAACCTACTATTAGCTCCTGACGCTAAGTTACAGGCCAAACAAAGTAGCTATAGGTGACACTAAAATGAATCAGAAACTTGTTTACTATCAATAAAAGTACTTCCCTGAATGCATCTATTACATGAGGCTCTTACTTTCATCCTCCAATTGTGCTGAGCTCCATTGATTTGAAATCAAGAAGGAAGTATCCTTCCAAATTGCATTTAAACAACATAATTAAAGTACATTATTTATCACATAATAATCAGCTTCTTGATTTATATAATCTACACAGTATAAGCAAACTGTGGCCCAGAGGGTCATTTTGTCCACAGTGTACTGAACCTCGCTCCTCCTCTAACTGATTTGGATTCTGGCCCTTCAGCACTGGAGTTTGTACCCAGGATTCACGTCTAAAACTAACACTTTGTCACAGTCAAAACAAAACCTTGTATTCTGTATTTAAAGTTTACAAAAGTCAATAATGAGGTTTGGGAGCAGTCAAGGTTTTTTTAATCGAAAAGGAAGTCAATGATTAATTCGAATTGTAGTGTATCGAAATAAGCTGAGCTGATAACAGTCACTTTCAGGAAACAGCATCAGGTGTGGTGTCAAAATGATTCAGCGAATTTCAACAACACGAATATTGTGCATATCTGTTAAATATTGGTTTATAAGAGTTGTCAGTGATGAATATCAATATTAAACGTGATTGTGTTTATACTTTTCACATATAAATTACCTGTTGCCACACGGGCTGTCAGTCGGGTCAGTGTATGGAGCAAGGTTGGATCAATAGAGTAGAGCCAGTGACGCAAGCAAAATGTAGGACAAGGACAGGAACTCTTGGTGGGGTCTTCTCTGTGTGGACTACTGGGGGGGTGTGAGTGGGGGTGTGTCCCCAGTCCTCCTACTACGTGACAGTGCTTGGCGCCTGATGGGCGGAGAAACCGAGAGAGACAGAGACAGGAAAGGGTGGATCATGTTGAAATCAAAATCAAAACGTGGCCTGTCTCCAGATTGATTGGGATGGCCTTGAAAGCGTATACGGTCACTGTGGGCATTTAGAGTGTAGTCAGACCTCACAAAGTTAAAATCAATAATCTCAACTCAACCAATTCCACATCGTTCTAAATGAAATATCCAGTTTATGTGGTGCTCAAGTCTTGAACTGCAACTTTTGGGCCATATTCAGAAACATTTTGTTGGTTTAAACTTACAGACTACAGCCTGTTGCTCTGTAGTGATTACTGTGCTTCAATGGTTCATTGTCTAAATTATATCCAGTCTGTCCTTTGCTGTTGCAGGACAAGAACAGGTGGCCTGATGATCTGTGTGGTTGCAGGTAGACTACAAAGCAGTTAGGTGTTTTATTTTTAAATTTTATTTATTTATTTTTCATAAAAATGCCCAATGGGTCAGATATATATTTCTAATCAATACAAATTTAAATCAGGCTACAATCATGCAACATTATTAGCAATAAAGAACCCTAAACATCTAGTCATTTACAGAAGGCCTACGTTCTAATTTAACATTTAATATTGTTTGGAAAATAATAGTACAATTGAAATTCATTTTTTTTTTAGAGTTAGACAAATTGTCAAGAGTGCTCTACCATTGGTCAAGCCTTCAAAAGCAGGTCAGCCCATCATTATGAAACTGACAAGAGGTGGGAGCAAATGTTTGAGTAAAAACATCAAAAAGATCTTTACTTAAGATTTAAAAGAGGTCATTTGGGGCATGGGGCAGACAAACACCTTAGGGGAGGGGGTGGGACAACTGTGTTGTGCAACTGTGTCGTTGAGCTTTAATACATAAACAAATGCTCTTTACCAAGACAACCAACAAATGCTTAATCTTATTAATATCTTAAAACATTTGGTCATGGGGCAGTTTATGATCATGGAATTCCTGTTCATACCAAAGGATATGGATATAATGTTACTAAAAGAAACCACCACATTTGATCAACCGGAAGTAATAGGGCATCCATGGGAACCAGGCGTTCATATAGAAATACTTATATTAAACTGTAATGTATGTATAATTCATAGCCACTGTCCTCTCTCTCTCTTGTGTACTGGCTGTAATACTATGGAGAGTTCGTTTTTAATGTAATGTTACAAAAAGCTGGCTTTAATAATGTGGAGACGTCGTGTTTAATGTACTGTTATAAAAAGCTCTGCAGCTGGAAATCTCAGAAAATTAGCAAAGGCCAGGTGTGTCCGTGTATTTGTGCCGTTACAGGAACAGAGGAGATGACGTTCCGTTTTGTAAGATATAGAACTGGAGAGGAGATTATAATTAATTACCTCAACAAATGTCAACGAATTTCTGATGGAGGCTCTATTAAAACGCTGTAATATTGAGCCCAGCTCGGATGAAACCACAGTGAATTGTGTTAAACCGTAGATATAGTGTTGCACACACGTAAAAAGCAGGTTTAAGTGTAGTGTCCCAATTCTGCTCTCAGCTCCGACCCCTTGAACAGGTTTTGCTCACCTACGACAACGTCGTGAAACGTCATCAACGTGCGCACTTCGAGGAAGGGTTTAGGGCTTAAGGCAAGAATCGGGACGCGGGAAAGATATGTGGAAAATTTTAGGTCCCAAAAAGATATATCAAACTGGAGCTTTGTCTCAAGTCAGTCTTACATTGTTTATTAGCAAACCTCGCCGTTTGATTCCACTTACTTGCAATTATATCACTCTACCTTAAAGGCCCATTATACTGAGGGAAAATTACACACTGTAGACCTTCCTTGCATCCTGTACAGAGAAGCAAAGCAATGTAATTATTGGTTCTGAGCCTGTCAGTTCTGTTTTGTGACTTACTTCTCAATACACATCTGTTCACTTTCCAAAAATAACCAGAAAATCGTGACTCTGTGGTCAGCCACAGATGTAGGGCTAGAAGATAACTAACACAAACAGATGGCCTCAGTCTTCAGTAGCAACAAGTTGGAGATTCCAATAAAGTGGCAAATAAGTTTAACATTAACATTTAGTATATAATGTAGGCTTGTGTGTGTCATTCTTATGCATGGGATATTACTACATTGTTGCAGTGATACATGGTCATTTTGTGGTTAGTCTAAAGAGATATGGACAGACTCTTAAATGGGTGCTGTGTTTCTTTAGAAAGCAGGGACATTGTTCAGCTGAGTCACTTTGTGTGGATGAGTGCAGTGTGGTGCTGGGTAATAATGTGATTATATTCAAACTGTGATTCAATGCTGGCTGGCTGTGTGTGTGTGCGTGTGTATACTGTGTCACGCGGTGGTGTATGCTGAATTGTAGCATTGTCTCCAGAGCAGGAAGGCCATTCCCTCTCATGCTTTGAATCTCACATTGACACTGCTTAGCTTTGTAGTGTCTCACATGATTACAGACATCAGATTAAATTACACAAGCTCCGCCCACAAACGTGATCTTCTGTAGTGGATATTTACAGAACATTAAATTCCAGTTAACCAATGATTAAAATATAGAACACAACTTTGTATGTTGTCCAAAATCTAGTCTACATTTAATGTAAAAGTTATTTTGTGTTTGAGTTAATCGTCAATCAGCAATTTTATTAGCATTTTAAATGCTAAATCTATAGTTTCTAAATGGGAACATCATTGTGGGCGGAGCATAAATAACTGGACACACATAAATATCTTAATCTATTCCTAAAATAATGTTCCAGCCCATAAGGTTAACTAGGGTCAAACCCGGTGTGTTGTTCCATGGTTAGAACACCTCAGTGTGCATCATGATTTCGTCAGCTTTGTTTCTCAACTCAGGATTATGCAAGGGAAGTTCACTATTGCACAGAGCAAAAACTGAGTTTAAACAAACCAAAAAAAAAGTTTGAACAAGCTGCAATCAAATATACTGTGTTCATGTGCTGCAGCTGAATCTTCAACACAGAGAAAACTCTGTGATTGATTAAAATCATTAAAAATGATTAAATGTGTGTGTGGGAGTCCTTCGTCCTTCCATATAGGGAGGCCATCTGGGTCACAGATGAAGGTAGTCAGCAAATATCAGTCCAAGACTGTCTTTAGCACACACACATACTGTTACTGTAAAACATCACATTTTAGCTCTTTCTTCACATGTGAATATGAATGTGAATGTGTCACTAAAAGAATACAATCTGCCTCACTCTGTGGGTGGGTCGGATGACCCTCTACCTCACATTATCACAAGTACAATTATAGCCAGTGCCATTGTCTTTTAACTAGCATTGCATTCTCCTCAAAGTGTGTTCAGCTGTCCATTAATCAAAATGAAGAAGCTGGCTTTAAAACCTTCCTGTTACAGTCTGTGACTCAAACACACTCTCAGTCTTCAAATACATATATTGAAACCCTATGTCTTCTGGCTAGCTCTTAGTTACTCTTCCATAAGTCTACTGTTTCTCTGGTGTTGTAGCTGGTATACACAGTACCATGGTATGTTTTAACCCTGTCTTGTGCAACTTTCATTATATTCATTCATTCATTCATTATCTGTAACCCTTATCCAATTCAGGGTTGCGGTGGGTCCAGAGCCTACCTGGAATCATTGGGCGCAAGGCGGGAATACACCCTGGAGGGGGCGTCAGTCCTTCACAGGGCGACACACACACACACACACACACACACATTCACTCACACACTCACACTTTAGAGTCACCAATCCACCTACTAACGTGTGTGTTTTTTTGGACTGTGGGAGGAAACCGGAGCACCCAGAGGAAACCCACGCAGACACAGGGAGAACACACCAACTCCTCACAGACAGTCACCCGGAGTGGGAAATGAACACTGTTGCGCCACCGTGCCACCCAGCTTTCATTATAGATTTTTCTTTATAGCTCAGCCTCCCATA
Organism: Hoplias malabaricus; assembly: GCF_029633855.1. NCBI lineage: Eukaryota > Metazoa > Chordata > Actinopteri > Characiformes > Erythrinidae > Hoplias > Hoplias malabaricus. The sequence goes on from NC_089804.1 coordinate 53,666,642, forward strand.
AAATGTAAAAAAATAAGCGATCAAATATATACTGTTGTGTGTACATGTCATTGAAAAAATTTGCACTACAACGCGCTCAACTTTTGTTCAGAATCAGCTCCTCGGCTGGCCCGGATGCTCAGCTTCTGCATGATGATTGGATGATCTGTCTGAGACTGAATCCCTTTTTGATTGACAGGGAAATGAGCGAATCAGCGATCCTTTGGTGTAAAGATCCGTGGGAGCATTAAATTTTCATTCTGTTCTGCGTTGAACCGGAGACGTTCTTAAACCTCTTAGCGGCATTTTCTTTGTTAAAAACTACTAGCGACAAATCAAGCTTCTATTTCTGGTGGGTTTTTTGTAGCTGCTTGTGTTTGGAGACTAACTTCTATCACTCTTTCTGACTTCTATCGCAGTTTCTGTCCAGCGGGTGCTGCTGAGCCCCTTCACCATCACAAAGCACTCACAGGCGGACACACTTCACATGGGCCAAGGCCGTTTAAGCAGCCTAGCTCTGCTGGCCATTGAGAGGACACTAGTCAAATCCCTGGAAAAGACGCCTTGTTGGTACGACAGGGTCACAGATCATTTTCTTGAAAAGGAACGGAAGGTAGAATTTATGTATAAATCGGCACATTTTATGATGTAGGCAGAAATTGAGCTTCCCCTCCTTGAAAGACCAGCATCCGCCACTGGTTTAAACCCCCCCGACATTAACACTGAGCATGTGTCCTGCACTCACTCACATCTTCACCACCTCACAAGATGTTTTGCTTTAACAGTAAATATAGTTGTTCCTTACTTCTATCAGATCTATTCTGCTGTACTTGTTTTTACAACTTCTTGTGCTCTGAGGAGTCAAGCAGAGGAGGACACTTCCGCTATTTTTAGTCCTGGTTCTTCTCAAGTTTCCTTCATCTTGCTCAGAGGAAGTTTTTCTTGCCACTGTCACCCTTGGCTTGCTCAAAGGTGATATTATTGGTTAATCATCACTGGTGCATAGTGATATCATTAAACCTTGAAATACGTCTTCAAAGGGAAAGGTTGGCTAATGTCCTTGTTTTGCTGAAAGAATACAGGAAAACGTGAAGTGTGTTGAAGGACAAGGTATGATTTGTGGTGAAAGAGGTCAGTTTTGGTCATTTTAGTTTGACTTTAATCTTCAAAGCCTCAAGCCGTCAGTGGATTGTGTGAGTGTGAATGTTTGCTTTATCATTGGAAAGGCCATCTGGGTCAAATAAGTAAAAAAAAGCAGTCAGCAAATCTAGTCCAGGACACACACACACACACACTCCTCAGGCTCAAAGACTGGCTGTGTGTGCTTGCCTCTCTACTGTGTCCCAATAAGGGCCCAGTGTCCTAATTAGGACTCCTTCACATGACTCTGCTCTTCCACACAGCCTTATCAAAAATTCATTCATTCATTCATTATCTGTAACCCTTATCCAGTTCAGGGTCACAGTGGGTCCAGAGCCTCCCTGCAATCATTGGGCGCAAGGTGGGATTACATCCTGGAGGGGGCGCCAGTCCTTCACAGGGCAACACAGACACACACAAACATTCACTCACACACTCACACCTACGGACACTTTTGAGTCGCCAATCCACCTACCAACGTGTGTTTTTGGACTGTGGGAGGAAACCGGAGCACCCGGAGGAAACCCACGCAGACACAGGGAGAACACACCACACTCCTCACAGACAGTCACCCGGAGGAAACCCACACAGACACGGGGAGAACACACCACACTCCTCACAGACAGTCACCCAGAGGAAACCCACGCAGACACAGGGAGAACACACCACACTCCTCACAGACAGTCACCCGGAGGAAACCCACGCAGACACGGGAAGAACACACCACACTCCTCACAGACAGTCACCCGGAGGAAACCCACGCAGACACAGAGAGAACACACCACACTCCTCACTTACATTCACCCGGAGGAAACCTACGCAGACACAGGGAGAACACACCACACTCCTCACAGACAGTCACCCGGAGGAAACCTACGCAGACACAGGGAGAACACACCACACTCCTCACAGACAGTCACCCCGAGGAAACCTACGCAGACACAGGGAGAACACACCACATTCCTCACATTCCTGTTGTATGGGACCTACTCTATTCGACTCTACTCACTTAGAACCTGGCGGTAGAAACCACAACATCGGCAGCAGTGACATTCAGTGTTGCTTACTAATCATGTATTCTGTGTTGTTTTAGCTTTTTATGAACACAGCTCCATGCCCCAATTCAGACAGATCAGTATAGGTTTTTTTGTTACTTGTTGCTCCAGCTGTTACTTGCTTTTTTCATTGACCACCGATCCAAGGAGCATTTAAACGTCTTCAAAAGATCACTGCCTAATTTTACAAGCTGCCGTTGTGTACTGGATAAAAACAAATGTATTCTCTGCTGTAGCTTGGAGATTTTAAAAACACCTCGTGTTGCATTTCGCCATGTGGACAAGTCTTTCTGAGCAATCAGGGCTCTGCAATGTTTCCACATCACTGTTTATTCTCTACTCGGTTCACTTCAAAACTCAAGCAAACAGGTACTAGAAAAGAGCAAGGTTCCAGGTGCCAGAATTTCTTTATGGAAAAGCAAAAGAGCTGATAGAGCCAGGTCAAACAGAGTAGGGACAATGCGGTGGAAAACCACCATAAAAATGCAAATTAATCTGTAGTTAACAGGAAGTGCTAAGAGACATTAATGGGCTGTTGGGTTTGGCTGAAAGAAAACAATTGGCCCCAATTGGGCTGTTGAAACAATGGAAATGATTATAAATCCAGCACAGAGTGGCAAAAGGTGTGTGTTTGGGGGTTCCAAGTCAGCTGTGTCTACGTTTTAGTGCAAGTATGAACTGAAATGGGAAGGATATAAAAGGAAAACGCATGGATAGGCCAAGAAGACTTCAGAGCATCAGGAAAGAAACTCAAAGCAATATAAAGTAGTCACGGAGTCTGAATGACTGGATGAAAGTGATATTTGGTGATGAATCAGGAATCTTCACTGTCCAAGGAGGTGATTCTGAAACTTGTGTTTGATGCTGTTCTTATGAAACATAAAAAGATGATAGTCTGAGATAACAATTTAATTCCCACACATTTCTGATGTGGGGTTTCATGTCTCGTAAAGGACCAGCGGACATTAACTCACCAGTCAGTGCACAGCCAAAAACACTGTGGGGATCTTTTTTGCCAAGGGCATTAGGAAGACTTGGAGGCCCCATGTACTCTCCACCCTCCACACAGCGAGCGGATGGGCTGGGTGCTGTTGGCACATACACAAACACACACACACACACACCCGCAAACTCTTGTCGCCATGGTTTCAGAGGACTTTACATAGACTCCATTTTGTGGAGACTTAACCTAACCTTCACCATAACTACGACTTGCTGAACCCCTACTCTAGATTAACACGTCTTTATTATGTAAAAATGATTTATATTATATCCCTAAAAGGAAGAAAATCCCCACAGTGTGAATGTGTTAACAGATTCTGGTCCCCACAACGTGATCTATATCTGAGCCACACACTGGGCCCTGCCCTATGCTGTAAAAAAGTTACACTGGCTACGTGATCTTCCACCATGTACTTCCCAGGCCATACACATGAGAAAAAGGGAAAAAACGAGGGCAGTGCTTACCCTTCATTCATTTCCCTCTCACTCCCTGGCTTCTCTTGGTCTGCGTTTGTTTAACCTGGATAGTCAGGGAGCTTTTTCACAGGAGTCAGCGATATGCCACTTGGCCATTAGTTGAGCCTCCACCCAGCAGAGCCCGCAGTGGAGCATTAGAGCAGACTAATGCTGACCTGCTGTCCTATTCTCACGCTGTATTAGCTCTCAGACGCCCACACACACCTGTTTCTATTACTCCAACCCTGAAGACAGTAACAGTCCCAGATCAAATGAGTATATAGAGTTTATCCTGATATAGACTTATATATTTTTTCATATATGTATATTTTCTAATATGCACAGATTGTGCAGTGTGTAAATTCTCCAAACTGGGGTGCTGTGGACAAGCCACACATGAGAAAAGCTTAAGGTCAGTCTGCCCAAAGCCAAGCATCGGCCTGAGGGGTATGAGGCCCTCATTCATTATCTGAAACCCTTATCCAATTCAGGGCCGCGATGGGTCCGGAGCCTACCCGGAATCATTGGCCGCAATGCAGAAAAACACAATAGAGGGGGTACCAGTCCTTCACAGGGTGACACACACAGACACACATTCACTCACCATACAGAGCACCCGGAGGAAACCCATGCGGACACAGGGAGAAAACACCACACTCCTCACAGACAGTCACCCGGAGGAAACCTACGCAGACACAGGGAGAACACACCACACTCCTCACAGACAGTCACCCGGAGGAAACCTACGCAGACACAGGGAGAACACACCACACTCCTCACAGACAGTCACCCGGAGGAAACCCACGCAGACACAGGGAGAACACACCACACTCCTCACAGACAGTCACCCGGAGGAAACCCACGCAGACACAGGGAGAACACACCACACTCCTCACAGACAGTCACCCGGAGGAAACCCACGCAGACACAGGGAGAACACACCACACTCCTCACAGACAGTCACCTGGAGGAAACCCACGCAGACACAGGGAGAACACACCACACTCCTCACAGACAGTCACCCGGAGGAAACCCACGCAGACACAGGGAGAACACACCACACTCCTCACAGACAGTCACCCGGAGGAAACCCACGCAGACACAGGGAGAACACACCACAATCCTCACAGACAGTCACCCGGAGGAAACCCACGCAGACACAGGGAGAACACACCACAATCCTCACAGACAGTCACCCGGAGGAAACCCACACAGACACAGGGAGAACACACCACAGACAGTCACCCGGAGGAAACCCACGCAGACACGGAGAACACACCACACTCCTCACAGACAGTCACCCGGAAAAAACCCACGCAGACACAGGGAGAACACACCACACTCCTCACAGACAGTCACCCAGAGCGGGACTCAAACCCACAACCTCCAGGCACTTGGAGCTGTGTGAGTGCAACACTACCTGCTGCGCCACCATGCTGCCCAAAACAGAATTTACTGTTCTCTATCTGCTGCAGTGTTGTAGCTACACAGCTCCAGAGTCCTTGAGTCATGGGTTAGATCCTTGCTGTAGGGCAATTTATGGGAGGAGTTTGTTGTGTTCTCTCAGTGTCTGTGCAAGTTTCCTCCAGCAGTTCCAGTTGATCGGCAGATTGAATCTGTTTGTGTCTGTCTGTACCTTTAATATCTTGTCTGGGGCCATGTTTATGCTTTAACCTCCATTAAATGTAAATCATTTTTGTGCTCTTCTTGTAAAGTACGTGAGCCAAGGTTTTGTTCAGACAATATTTATCCAGTCTTTCTCCACTGTGAACCTATTGTTTTTAGAGCAGAAAACTGAAGTGAATGGAAATGGAAAAGACTGAACCTCTAGGGTCTGAACTGAGGGGCTTCCGCTAGTGCTCCGCTGACTCAGCAGCTGATCGACAAGGCCTGATTCTGCACGTCCCTCCATAATAACAGAGAACATATACACACACACACATGGCTTCAGCGTGCAAGCACTTAACACACACACACAAAAGGAACATGAGCAGGACTTCAGCCAAGAGTAATAACCTCTGACTTTCCAAGAAGCGTGTGACAGTGGATGATTTAGACACATGATTAAATGTATGTTATGTAAAACTTTGGCTCGAATGCTTTGAATCCATTTTACAGAGGAATATAAAGCATGTGATATGTATGCATTTATAACTGAACACATACAGCCCTCACAGAATTCAGCTTTTTCAAACCACACCCATACTGGACACAGATGGACAATTTTGCTCACTCAGCATGTATAATCTCTATACAAGTGAATGAAATTAAATGGGGTGCACTGGAGCAGCTAAACGTGGGTCAGAGTTCACCCTGACCAGTGCTTTCCATGGGCTAAAACAGTACGAAGCCTTGTGGAGCACTAATTTCTCTGAAGAGAGGGCTCCATCCAATACTTTCACCTGAGTTGGAGTGATGTCTGTGATCCAGAACGAATCATTCAACATCGGGACCTGACCTCAATGGCTCAATGCAATTTAACACTTACATCCCCATAGCAACCAATAAATCCCTCTTAAGAAAAAGAAAATTTGTAATGTAGCCACAGGTCTGAAAACACCTCGCCCAGTCATTTCAGTCAGTCCCACAGACATCGCTGGAGGCTAGCGAGCTAGTTAAACAAGAATGATAGAGACATGCCACCAGCAGCTCACACTGGTAAGCAAAGGAACAATAAAGGACATACGTAGAAAACCCTCTTTCACTGACTCCTCCAGCTGTAAACTGGCAGTGCAGTCTCTCTCTCAAGGTCTTCTCTAGCTGTAGTCAGGCAGTATATCCGCTCTCCTTCATGGACTCCTCTAGCTGTAGTCAGGCAGTATATGCTCTCTCCGTTATGGACTCCTCTAGCTGTAGTTAGGCAGTATATCTGCTCTCCTTCATGGACTCCTCTAGCTGTAGTCAGGCAGTATATCCTCTCTTCTTCATGGACTCCTCTAGCTGTAGTCAGGCAGTATATCCGCTCTCCTTCATGGACTCCTCTAGCTGTAGTCAGGCAGTATATCCTCTCTTCTTCATGGACTCCTCTAGCTGTAGTCAGGCAGTATATCTGCTCTCCTTCATGGACTCCTCTAGCTGTAGTCAGGCAGTATATCCTCTCTTCTTCATGGACTCCTCTAGCTGTAGTCAGGCAGTATATCCTCTCTCCGTTATGGACTCCTCTAGCTGTAGTCAGGCAGTATATCCACTCTCCTTCATGGACTCCTCTAGTTGTAGTCAGGCAGTATATCCGCTCTCCTTCATGGACTCCTCTAGCTGTAGTCAGGCAGTATATCTGCTCTCCTTCATGGACTCCTCTAGCTGTAGTCAGGCAGTATATCCTCTCTCCTTCATGGACTCCTCCAGCTGTAATCCGGCACATTCATCAGTTTTGTGGGCATGGCTGAAAGTTTTTTGAGCTATAAATTGATCTAATAAAATTTCAAAAACTCTCACATACGGGTTTCTAAAAAATCTGCATTCCAATTTTAATTTAATATTCATTTTCATTTGAATAGAACATAGTCCAAAATGTTCCCTAAATAAAGACATTAAAAGGCCTTCCTTTGAGGAAACCTCTCCACTTTTCTTTTCTTTTTTCTGAGACACAGCCCATTTAACACTTCTAGGGCGCTGCCAACATTTGACTACTTCAGTGTTATGTTTAAAAATGGAAAAAACACTAAAAACAAAGAAAATTGTTTCCTTGAGTATGTGTATGCCAACAATACTGGTGCTGTGAACGTTTTTTGAATGGGGTGTGCATCAGCTGAAATCAAAGGAAAAATAAAGCGGTTCTGAGCTGGGTGTGGAGCCTGGCCCTCAGCTTTTTTGACTGAACGATGAAGGGACGTGACTGACCACATCTGCACGTTTCCTTTAAAGGTTTTCTGCTTTCTTAAAGGCAGTGTTCCACCCAGACGCTAGAATTCCATGTTCATTAAGACAATATTCACTCTTTCTGCATCGTGCCAGTCCACCACACCTCGCAAAGCCTTTTGATTTTTTTGTGTTTAGATTGAAGTTTTAAAACTTCCTTTTGGCACCATCCAAGTCCTCACCCCGAGCCTCACATGACTTTTCCATTCACTCTCTGCTTATTTTACTCCTGCAGTCAGCCCAGAGGAATGTTGCAATCACTAAGGAATTCTGCAGCATTTTTCAACCTAAACTCAGTCTGTTGTATCTGTGGTATACGGTCAGTTAACACAATCACTCGTCCTGACCCATTTTCCGTCCACAGTATAAGAGCAGAAAACCTATCAACGCAGAAACACTTAACAGAAGTCAATGGGCAGATACCGACCTTTCTGTTTCTTTTGGTTTCTACTATAAATGTTCTGAGGGAACCATCCAGAAAGCAAAATTATTATTTCAGGGACCACTAGTTACATGTGCTAAGTGCTAATATTTGCCAAATGAAGGCTCCATATGCACCAAATTAGCATAACTTCACTTTTGGCCAAAAGTGGGACAGCTCTGTTTTGTAAAATGTGAGCTGAACAAGCATTTTTAGAGTTTTTCTGGAAGGATAAATCACTAAACCCAATCTTCAGGCTACATTCACAAAATCTTTGACCAGTCCTGCAAAATCAAACAGTCGACATTCAATATCAAACACTGTTTAACTGTACTGTAACTCTCAGGTACCAAATCACAATATTATATGGAGGCCATTGTGAATCTGCTTATAGGTTCCAAACATCTTGCTTCCCTCACAATCATGCCATTCATCTGATAGGACGTGTGAAGTTTTACCTGCACCGTGTTAAAAATGAGAACAGTATGTTAGTTGTGTATAATCTTTGTTGTGTCCAGTGGCGGCCATTTTGAATCAAAGTATCAGGCAGAATGTGTTTAGTCTACAAAAGAGGAAAATCTGAAAACTCTCTCTAAGTTTGTGAATACGATTTTGCAAAAAGAGTGAGTGATTAAATTAATGCGGTATGCAACGTGAGCCAGTCTCTAAGAATTTATCATAAGGTACAGATACAGCAAGTATGTATATTCATCCATATCCCAAGGGCTGACTGGATAGTGACTGTACAATATAGAATGACCAAATATAAGCTTATATTTCATAACGCAATAATTTACACATCAGACAATGCTCTTAAGGTATTTTTTATTATTATTTATTTCAATTTACACAATACACTGCGCTATATTCCATACATCCATTTACACATGTACCTGACAATTATAAAGTAGTGTAAGTAGAAGATAAAGGAGAAAATATGATGGAAAATATGGTGGAAACCTGGAAGGTGTGCTACAGCTAAGGAGAAGCTATAATTTTCAAAATTGAATCCATTACATATTAATAACTAATTCTCTTTAGCTTTAATGGGATTAATTTACTTAATACTTCCAGAGGAAAAAAAAAGATGTATTATTTCTATAACCAGAAAAAAACAGCTATTTTCAGTTGTTTATTCAGAAATTCCCAGATTAATTATCCATTAAAAGACCTGTCATTCTCATGTCATATACGAGGTTGCATCGCTATTTCTTTTGTACGGATTTATTTACACATTTCATAAGTGTGATTAGATTGGATGCATTGTTTGCCCAGTTTTTATTGCTCAACAAGTTTTAAAGAGAACTGTAACAAGCTGCCTGTATGTATTATGTTAGCGAATGGCGTGGATAGATAGAGGGACATTCTACACACTCAAGAGAGATGGCGAGGTCAGTTATGCTCTTAGACTACCACCTTGATATGGCTAAGCTATAACAGGTCAGAAACATGAAATTTAAACAAAACATAGCTCAGATACTTGGAATATCTGGACGTGGCCAAACCAGACCCGAGTAGTAGAGCTCTGTCAGGGTTGGACAAATGTTTCAGCCCCTAATCACACAGTCTGAGTCAAGACCTTAGGTAAGACATCACCAAACACAAAACACTTATCACCAAACAAAACAGTCTACACTGTTTTCTTGTGTCCAAAGAACAGTGTGTGAAGGTTCAGAGCCGAACAGTAAATGAAGCTTGAACCATTGTGTAACGGGATGTGGCCGAGTAGAGATTGTTGGGGTCAGTGCCGGGGGAGACTTGGCCCAGTAGCTTGAGGATGATGCACACACAGAACATTCTGTTATAGTGAAGCACAGGAGAGCCGTGGCCTTTGCAGAAAGCAGTGTGTATTTGTGTGTGTGTAGAAGTCACTTCCCACACTCACCAATTGGCCACACGCTCCACCTCAAGGCCATGGGAAAAAGATTGCGTATCAATCTAATGACTTTACAAGTGTGTGTTCACAAGTGTAGAGTAAAAGGTAAATATCAATGGAATGTTAAAGGCAGGTGGAAAAATGTTCATACATCCTATAAAACCGGTCCACAGACTCTGGTTAAAGAGCAAAAGGGGAAAGGTTTACATTATGCAAGGCACATTTATAAATCCTCTAGCGTACCGTGATGAATTATACTTGGTCAATGAACTGTACACTCATTGGCCACTGTATTTTGAAACCGTGGAGTATTCACAGACAATTCTGTCCGTTCTTTCACTGGGAGAAGACAACTGAACACTAAGGGTCTGCAGAGATGTGGAGTTGTCAATGAGCTGAAGTTGAAGTTGAGGTAGACTCAAATATATGTATTACCCTGAATTCTGAAACACGAAATGTGACCAGCTTCTAAGGCTGAATTTGGGAGGTGTGGTGCATTACTCCTGCAGAGATTTCACAAATCTGAAAGCAATTATTATGGCAAAAGTTACAACTGAGAAATGTAGGAATACATTCAACTGTGTTTCTTTATGAAATATACATCAATCAGATAACACCACTAACATCTTGTTTCTACACACACTGTCCATTCTCTCAGCTCCACTGATCATTCCGGAAGCACATTGTAGTTCAGTAATTACAGACTGTAGTCCTTCTGTTGCCTTGCATACTTCAGTGTTTAGAATCACTAAAGAACAGGTATGATTTACGAGGTGGATTATTCTCAGTGCTGCAGCGACATTGTGATGGTGTGTTAGTGTGAGTTGTACTGGTACGAGCGGATCAGACACAGCAGTGCTTCTGGAGTTTGCCCTGAGACTAGTCCCTAACTACAGCAAGAGGAGTCCACGAAGGAGAGTGGATATACTGCCTGACTACAACTAGAGGAGTCCATGAAGGAGAGTGGATATACTGCCTGACTACAGCTAGAGGAGTCCATGAAGGAGAGTGGATATACTGCCTGACTACAGCTAGAGGAGTCCATGAAGGAGAGCGGATATACTGCCTGACTACAGCTAGAGGAGTCCATGAAGGAGAGTGGATATACTGCCTGACTACAGCTAGAGGAGTCCATGAAGGAGAGTGGATATACTGCCTGACTACAGCTAGAGGAGTCCATGAAGGAGAGTGGATATACTGCCTGACTACAGCTAGAGGAGTCCATGAAGGAGAGTGGATATACTGCCTGACTACAGCTAGAGGAGTCCATGAAGGAGAGTGG
>NC_089804.1:53682710-53750210 GCF_029633855.1 Hoplias malabaricus
TCGATTCCCGCTCCTGGTGACTGTGAGGGGTGTGGTGTGTTCTCCCTGTGTCTGCGTGGGTTTCCTCCGGGTGACTGTCTGTGAAGGGTGTGGTGTGTTCTCCCTGTGTCTGCGTGGGTTTCCTCCGGGTGACTGTCTGTGAGAAGTGTGGTGTGTTCTCCCTGTGTCTGCGTGGGTTTCCTCCGGGTGACTGTCTGTGAGGAGTGTGGTGTGTTCTCCCTGTGTCTGCATGGGTTTCCTCCGGGTGACTGTCTGTGAGGAGTGTGGTGTGTTCTCCCTGTGTCTGCATGGGTTTCCTCCAGGTGACTGTCTGTGAGGAGTGTGGTGTGTTCTCCCTGTGTCTGCGTGGGTTTCCTCCGGGTGACTGTCTGTGAGGAGTGTGGTGTGTTCTCCCTGTGTCTGCATGGGTTTCCTCCGGGTGACTGTCTGTGAGGAGTGTGGTGTGTTCTCCCTGTGTCTGCGTGGGTTTCCTCCGGGTGACTGTCTGTGAGAAGTGTGGTGTGTTCTCCCTGTGTCTGCATGGGTTTCCTCCGGGTGACTGTCTGTGAGGAGTGTGGTGTGTTCTCCCTGTGTCTGCGTGGGTTTCCTCCAGGTGACTGTCTGTGAGGATTGTGGTGTGTTCTCCCTGTGTCTGCATGGGTTTCCTCCGGGTGACTGTCTGTGAGGAGTGTGGTGTGTTCTCCCTGTGTCTGCGTGGGTTTCCTCCGGGTGACTGTCTGTGAGGAGTGTGGTGTGTTCTCCCTGTTCTCGCGTGGGTTTCCTCTGGGTGACTGTCTGTGAGGAGTGTGGTGTGTTCTCCCTGTGTCTGCGTGGGTTTCCTCCGGGTGACTGTCTGTGAGGAGTGTGGTGTGTTCTCCCTGTTCTCGCGTGGGTTTCCTCCGGGTGACTGTCTGTGAGGAGTGTGGTGTGTTCTCTCTGTGTCTGCGTGGGTTTCCTCCGGGTGACTGTCTGTGAGGAGTGTGGTGTGTTCTCCCCGTGTCCGTGTGGGTTTCCTCCCACAATCCAAAAACACACGTTGGTAGGTGGATTGGCGACTCAAAAGTGTCCGTAGGTGTGAGTGAGTGAGTGAGTGAGTGAATGTGTGTGTGTGTTGCCCTGTGAAGGACTGGCGCCCCCTCCAGGGTGTGTTCCTGCCTTGCGCCCAGTGATTCCAGGTAGGCTCTGGACCCACCGCGACCCTAAAACTGAATAAGCGGTTACAGATAATGAATGAATGAATGAAATGTACTCCTACTGGAGAAGAGCATGTAAATGTACCTTTAGGAAACAAAACCGGATTTTAACATCACTGTTGTACCATTAGAAAGAGAGAGTGTAGACAGTGACATGGGACCTATTTTGAAATGTTTGTGTCAAAACACATGGGATAAAACCGTTCTATCGTTCTATCAAATGTTTTACGTAGTGTGCAGACACTTTAAGGTAGATCACAGCGCTGGACCCACGTTTACGTAAGAGTGCAAAAACAAGGTTAAAAGGAGCTAAACAAACAACAAATGGAAAAACCAAGAACAGAAGAAAGAGAACAGAGCAAAAACAGCTAAAAACCAGAGCTTCTGCTCCGTCTCATTTAAACGAACAGGGCTGTTCAGACCAAAGCATGTGATTCCAATACTGTGTCTACAGTGTGCTGAGGCTAACCCTGGTCTTTAGACTCAGCCTGGGCAAACTCCTCCAGACGGGCCTCCAGCAGATTGGCAAGTTTATTCAGCACCGCAGCCCTCTCTGCTGGGCTCTTCGCAGACCAGCCAGGAAAGGCCTCTTTAGCTGCCGCCACTGCAGCCTCCACCTACAGACAAATCATTTTAGGTTATTTTAATTCACAACTCTGCGTATACAGCCTTTGTGCTTCAGTATCACATTCAAGATGGAGGAATAGAGTTTGTTCCCCTACTGCTGCAGTCATTTGAAATGCTTTCAGCTGTATTTTATAACATTGCTACGAGGATCTGACCGTATTCAGTAGATTTAATGATTCATTTTGGATCACAAAAGCCACTCCTTCGCACCCAAAACACAGTACTGTGCTCCACTTTTGGACAAATGAATATTTGGCACAATTTAAGGGGAAATAATGTAGACATCAAGGATTTAAATGAACACAGTAGTTCAGCTTGGACTCTGAGCTCTGGGTTTTGTTTAATCTTTACACTGTTGACACTGTAATGTAGAGAGCAAAGGTGCACCTGCTACCCCTGCAGGACAGAGCCATGACTCAGAGCATGCACAGGGTTTACAAGACACCAAATCTACTTTCTGACGCTTTCCAAAGTTACAATACACCTGTTCTAGAGCATGAGTAAAGACCACACAAGTCTAACCACTCACCTCTTCAGCTCCACTGTCCGGCACTCTGCAGTAAGCCTCTCCAGTGGAAGGATCGAAGGAATCTATGTGTTTGCTGCATGCCACAAACTTCCCACCAATGTAGTTTTGCAGCACAAGTTTACCCTGGTTGGACATTGCTGCAGGAGCTACTGTTGAATTTGATCCCCGAACTGTAGACTGCTGGAGGAGGAGCACTAGAAGTTGTAAGCACTGTTCAGAGATGAACCAAAACCCTGCAACAGCTTCAGTGACGGTTGCAGCTACACTTTCGCAATCAAAGTTCACTTTTACCCCCGTCCTGAACTCCTGCCTCCTGCTCTGTAATTGGGTGGTAGGTCCATTTCACAAATCCAATTTAACCCGTGCAACTCCTGGCTCTAGGCCAGTCACAATAATTACATTAATGACTTATTGGATAATAAAAGAGCATTTCCTCCATTATGCTCCTGCACCCGGAACAGACTCCTGGAAGACATCAGATTTGCCCCAAATATTACTACCTTCAAATCTAGACTAAAGACCTTCCTGTTCTCCTGTGTATTTAAGTAGCCCTGCACTTCTGTGTCTGTGTGGGTTTCCTCTGGGTGACTGTCTGTGAGGAGTGTCGTGTGCTCTCCCTGTGTCTGCGTGGGTTTCCTCCGGGTGACTGTGTGTGAGGAGTGTGGTGTGTTCTCCCTGTGTCTGCGTGGGTTTCCTCCGGGTGACTGTCTGTGACTAGTGTGGTGTGTTCTCCCCGTGTCTGCGTGGGTTTCCTCCGGGTGACTGTCTGTGAGGAGTGTGGTGTGTTCTCCCTGTGTCTGCGTGGGTTTCCTCCGGGTGACTGTGACAGTTTAGATAAGTTGTGTAAGGGAATGCGATGCTCATAAAGCAATACGAGAGAGAAGAAAATTCACACACAACATCCAAACAATTCTGATTCTGATAACTTCACATAACATTCAGGTTTCAAATGCACCCAGGAAGACGTAGTCATTGCAACCCACAATCAAAAAGGACATTATTTCTGCAGTCATGCTCTTGATTTTAATTTTTCACTGAAGCACCTTTCAGTTGGTTCAGCTTCAATAAATTCCAACCATACATTCTCAAGGAGATCCCAAGCTGCCAGCGCACACAGCAGTTCAGAAAAAAAGCTGTCCTTCAGTTCCTCCTATTCGCTCACTGTGCTACGGCAACAGCTTCCCAGTCTTCTTCATTTACTGTCTCCACCCTCTAGTGTCAGATCAAGTCCACTGTTGATATCAGAAGCACAGGTGTAGCTTTTCTTACGAGTGCAGCTGCCGTGACGGATGCCACGTGTCAGAGAAGTCATTCGTGTCCGAGTTCGTTCGTGTTCAGCAGCAGGAGTGTAAGTGGAAGGTGATATGTAAAGAGAAAACTGCAGATTGATGCATATTCACCATATTCCTTGCATCTCTGATAACAGAGCCCTTAATTAATAACTCCTCATTTTTCCTGAAAATAACATCACCCTGTCACAGACGAAGTGCCCTTTTCTCTCCTGTATTTTCAATCAAAATAAGATTATGTGCTTAATAAAAACAAATGTAAATATAATAATAAAACAATATTCGTCTTCGGTTTGTTAATCAGGGACGCAATTAATGAATGGAAGGCAGGTAATACATAGCAGTATATAGATGTCTGTTTACAATGATGATGTTAATGGCAACTGAGGGAAAAACGTAGTGAATTTAGGCTGAAGTGTTGTGTACATACACTCGGATGAACCTTTAGATATTACAATATTAGCAGAGCCAGATGTGGAAGATTTGGTGAAATTTGGAAGTAGGTCCGGGTGGAACTGCATGGCTGTTCAGAGGCTCCTCAGTCCATCAGGATGCTGTGTGAAGTTATTCTTATTCTTTAATCTACAAGGACAAACAGAAAAGAAATTACTGTATGAAAGAAAACCTCATGTATTTTAGTGTACGTTCTGTATGAGACTGACAAATATAACATCTGTCTGAGCCTAATCTGAGTCTGTATTAGTGCCATCAATCTTTACACATGCCCTTTACGGAGCAGCTGTATTTCTTAAAATATTCGTATAAAACTCTCAGCCCCCGTTTATATAAAACAACCCTAATAACAATTAGTGTGGAATTAAAAACTGAACAAAACGGCGATTGAAATTTGCTAAAAGGGTGTGACGCGTACGAGAATTGCTGATGGCATTCTTTTACAAGGTTTTACATTTGTGTGTGTGTGTGTGTTGACAAGTCTAGTAGGCATATCATAATCTACTCTATTACTTTCCAGAAGCCTTTTTTATACACTCATCTTGAAATCCTAATCATTTCATGTTGGTAAAGTGTGAGGTTTTCAGATAGAGACCGTTGCAGCAGTGTGTGCATGAATGTGTGAACATCATTCTAGGTGTGTGGGTGTTTGTATGTGCATTGCGTGTGTGAATGAATAGTAATCTATGTAGTAAAGATTTTGTGGCATGAGAAGTAGGGTTACCTCTGTGACGACCCCGGCAGCGATGGTTGACCCAACGTATCGAAGCATGAAGCGCCCCAGTTCTTTAAAGTCCTTATAGAGCTCCAAAGCCACAGGTCTTTGTGTCTGAATTTCCACCACAGCGTTCTGGCCTTTACTCAAACACCTACATACAACATTCATTGTTTATGGAGCCGTATTATTCTGGATGTCAAAAAGGTAACATTTTATAATTCAGAAAATATGTTTTCCAGCATCATAATGCGTAATATTTTTGTCTAGATATAAATTTAAAAATCCACCCCAATAACAGGTCTTTTTTTTTTAAAGATTTGACAAATACCTATTTTCAGCTTTTAATTTAATTAAATTAATTTAATTAATCTCTGGGTGACTGTCTGTGAGGAGTGTGGTGTGTTCTCCCTGTGTCCGTGTGGGTTTCCTCCGGGTGACTGTCTGTGAGGAGTGTGGTGTGTTCTCCCTGTGTCTGCGTGGGTTTCCTCCGGGTGACTGTCTGTGAGGAGTGTGGCGTGTTCTCCCTGTGTCTGCGTGGGTTTCCTCCGGGTGACTGTCTGTGAGGAGTGTGGCGTGTTCTCCCTGTGTCCGCGTGGGTTTCCTCCGGGTGACTGTCTGTGAGGAGTGTGGCGTGTTCTCCCTGTGTCCGTGTGGGTTTCCTCCGGGTGACTGTCTGTGAGGAGTGTGGCGTGTTCTCCCTGTGTCCGTGTGGGTTTCCTCCGGGTGACTGTCTGTGAGGAGTGTGGCGTGTTCTCCCTGTGTCCGTGTGGGTTTCCTCCGGGTGACTGTCTGTGAGGAGTGTGGCGTGTTCTCCCTGTGTCTGCGTGGGTTTCCTCCGGGTGACTGTCTGTGAGGAGTGTGGCGTGTTCTCCCTGTGTCCGCGTGGGTTTCCTCCGGGTGACTGTCTGTGAGGAGTGTGGCGTGTTCTCCCTGTGTCCGTGTGGGTTTCCTCCGGGTGACTGTCTGTGAGGAGTGTGGCGTGTTCTCCCTGTGTCCGTGTGGGTTTCCTCCGGGTGACTGTCTGTGAGGAGTGTGGCGTGTTCTCCCTGTGTCCGTGTGGGTTTCCTCCGGGTGACTGTCTGTGAGGAGTGTGGCGTGTTCTCCCTGTGTCTGCGTGGGTTTCCTCCGGGTGACTGTCTGTGAGGAGTGTGGCGTGTTCTCCCTGTGTCCGCGTGGGTTTCCTCCGGGTGACTGTCTGTGAGGAGTGTGGCGTGTTCTCCCTGTGTCCGCGTGGGTTTCCTCCGGGTGACTGTCTGTGAGGAGTGTGGCGTGTTCTCCCTGTGTCCGTGTGGGTTTCCTCCGGGTGACAGTCTGTGAGGAGTGTGGCGTGTTCTCCCTGTGTCTGCGTGGGTTTCCTCCAGGTGACTGTCTGCGAGGAGTGTGGTGTGTTCTCCCTGTGTCTGCGTGTGTTTCCTCCGGGTGCTCCGGTTTCCTCCCACAGTCCAAAAACACACGTTGGTAGGTGGATTGGCGACTCAAAAGTGTCCGTAGGTGTGAGTGTGTGAGTGAATGTGTGTGTGTTGCCCTGTGAAGACCTGGCGCCCCCCTCCAGGGTGTATTCCTGCCTTGCGCCCAATGATTCCAGGTAGGCCCTGGACCCACCGCGACCCTGAACTGGATAAGCTCTTACAGATAATGAATGAATAAATTAATAAATCAGTTTTGGAACCATGATTTCGACAGTTTAAAATATAAAAAGTCAGTTCTTTCCAGCACTTGCCCGTGTTGCCATATGAGATGCAAATTACAAATGTTTCAGGGATAACAGTCTGTTTAGGTGTTAATGTTGTCTCTATTAGTGAAGCTGTGATTAAAAATTATGGACATAATTCAGCATTAAACTTCCCATGCATTTCTTGGAGTGGATTTTTTTAACAAGTGGCTAAAAGACTGATTGTGTTGTCACATGTTCTAAGTTTCTTTGCAATTAGCAAATTACTGTGGGTTAATGTACAATGAGTTTTGTAAATTAAAACCACTCCCACACTCCTCTGAAACAATTTATTCTCTCTCATCCATATTCACTTGGTGAGCTCCAACTAAATTTGCACATAAGGAAGGGGAGGGTGAAATGCCACATTAGCATGCAATACGCTTAAAGTAACAGCACACACACACACTGCACATTTACATTGTATTTTCCATATGTCTGAAAAGCATATCGTGAATTAATTATAAAACTGTAAAAATAGAAATGACTATTACCAAACACAAAGAAAAATGTTCCCTAAAAGACTCCCCACTGCTAACAAAACATACTCACTTTGGTTTCTTTTTCAGAACCTCTCCACTGCTCTTGTGTAATATACTGACTAGTTTCCTGATGGTGGCAGGCTCACTAACTGTCTGATAATGTAACAGCACCTGAGAACCACAAAAAAGAGATACAGATTTTATAGTAATACAAGTTCAAACTAACAGTCAAAAACAAAACACAAACTCAGCTGCGTCATGAACTCACAGGGAAGCCTTGCGTTATTGGAACTTCAATGTTGAACAGCAGGATTCTGGCTCGGAAACGAGAACAGGCTTTAATGGGCTCCTTAGGGTCACAGAAGACACAACCCACACTAGACAGACAGACAGGAGAAAGATGGATGAGACGGGAGACAGACAGAGGAGGTATAGGAAAGTTCAAACACACCTATGTCTATTTAAATACACAACTGCTGCAGAGAAACTCTTTTTTTTAAACCCAGTGATAAACTGTTCTCACTTCATCTTAATGATGTCCATCCCTGTAACTGTGAGACTAACGTGGTCACCAGCAGCCGCCCAGTCCAACGGTTCATCATGGAGAGTGATGCCTACAGAACAACAGATCAGTGGTTACCTGCCTTATTTACAAGCCACCTCAAGAGGGCAACATTAAATTTGATAAAGCCCCACTGTGACCTTATTTGCCCTTTGTTTAAAGAAAGGGTTTTTTGTTTTTTGTTTTTGGACTAACACACTGGTGTACTAGGGTGCAGGAGTGGGGTTGGAACCTCCAACACCGTACTTTGTGTGTGTAAATTTAAAAATAACTGATTCTGTCTTTGCAGGAGATAGCAAAACATTTACAGTCAATTTAACAAGATATAATTTAATGCATTTTCCTTAATTTCTGGTATTAGACGTTTTCAGATGATGTCAAAAAGGAAAAAGGAGGAGAAAAATAAAAAGTATCACTGCCTCTTCTTTGCTAGGTTTGTCTCACCTTTCACTGTGCAGGTCTCATTGGGCGGCATGGCCAACATTTTGTCTCCAGTCTGAATGAACCCAGCCTCGATTTTCCCCGTCACACAGAACCCAGAGCCCTGATCTGAGAGCAGTTACACTGTTATACACACACACATACCACTGCATTCCCACTCACCACATTACTGAAGAAAGAAAAAGTGGTATGGAAGAAATCTGTATGTGTGAGCATTAGCTGTTTAATTCGTAAAGCTTGGCACTAATGTGGAGGACTAACCTTTAAAGACATCTGAGACGCAGAGTCTGAAAGGCTTCTCCACTGACCTCTTGGGAGCTTTAAATAAGTCTGCGGAGAGAAAGAACAAGACATATCTGTCACTGTTTCTTACTTTAACGTTTAGAATTAATAATTCTGTTATTGCTTATGCCTTATCATATTCTATGTTTACTTATAAGGCAATAAAATACAGGATATAAAGAGACGGAAGGAGGAAGTCAGGGAGGCAGAGAGAGGTCAAGGGAGCGCGAGAGAGATAGCGAGTAACAGAGCATGCAGAAGACAGAGTGCGCAAGAGGGTGAAAATGTGTTTTCTGTTTGCCTCATCAGTGTTCACAGTATCACAAACACCTGCTGGTGTGAAAATCTCTACTACATAGATTATCATTCGTTCACACATAGGCATGCACATACAAACACCCACGCAGCTACAATCAAGTTCACACCTTCACGCGCAACACTGCAGCAATCTATTTCTGATAAACTTCCACTTTACCAACATGAAAAGAAGATGAGCGTATATAAAAAAAAGGCTCCTGAAAAAATAGAGTAGAATTTCCCACTGACTCTTATTATACGCACTAGAGGGGACGGGATCTCAATATTTTTCCACGGTCGTTCAACTGTTTTCACGATATGTTTATGTCATTGCGAACAAAAACTGATGTGTAGAATTTTTTTTTTCCCATCATTTACATTTCACTTTGAGGCAAATATATTTCTTACACAAAGCAGAAAACCTGACTGGTGTTATATCACTCTGAGGGCAGCAGTCTGCAATGTTTGTTAAAGTTGACATATGTCGCTGAGGTCTTATTGAAACATCTATGACATGCTTTGGTCAAAATACCACAAGGATAAAAAAGATCAGGTACCAGTCTCCCCTGTCTAAACATCACATAACAGCCTGTTTTGGCACCTGCTCCTTCAAATGAGAATGAGTTACACACAGCACACTCTAGTCCAGAGCATGCAGCAGTCAGAAGCAAGGCAGACAAGCTTGAGTTTTAGACATTTGCTATTTTACTGCTCCATTTTTTAAAACTGTGTCTTTAATAAAACTTTTTGAGGGCATCAGTCAGTAATGTTTGTTAAAGTTGACATATATCGCTGAGATCTTATTGAAACATCTATAACATGCTTTGGTCAAAATACCACAAGGATAAAAAAGATCAGGTACCATTCTCCCCTGTCTAAACATTTTGGCTCCTGCTTCTTTAAATGAGAATGAGTTACACACAGCACACTCTAGTTCAGAGCATGCAGCAGTCAGTGTCTTTAAAAAACGTTTAGAGGGCAGCAGTGAGTAAACACTTGTTTATGACATCATATCAGGCAGGTGCTGTGTCATTTTAATTGCTATTTGTCGGGTAAGATAAAAATTGAAATTGTCCTCTTCGCAAACTAATACACAGACAATGGGTGCTGCTGTGGTTTCACTCTCAGGTTAGCTGATGGAAAAATCCCAGTTTTATCTATAAAATGGTACCGCACGTGTACTGAAAAGCAATTACTGACAGTTGTGCACTGATTAAAAAAGGCAGACAATCCTAAAACAAGGCCAGTGAGAACCTGTCTTTACCAGGGAAGTGACCAAACACACCTATTTGTTCCAGAAGGCATGGTCCACTATACCAGGCTGTGAGCTGTGCTTCTTTGCTCTTGGTGGTGAGATTCTCTCCTGAAAGGCCACTTGTAGGGATGTAATAAACATCAGACTCCTGCAATAATATTACAAGATTTATTACCCATTATTATGACTAATTACATTGATATTGCTGCAAGCAAACTATCTTCAAATGAATCTAAACTATGAAAAAAAAAAAATCTTAAATGAAACTAACAGAAGAAAAGAATTTTTTACCAGTCCAGTCATTCTGAAAGTCAAACTGGCTACGGATGGTAAAAAAACATCGCACACTAAACTTGAATCTTTAAAAAAATACCTAAAAAACAAAAAATGTGTACATTTTTAAAGAAAGAAAAAACTTGTTGAACCTCAGTCTTAGACATTGAGTGGCTTAGAGTTTCTAGTGGCTGTAAATGATTGTAAATAATGAAGTATTCCTCATTAATAGGATGTTTAAAAAATAAATAAATGCAACTAAACAGTGGGGAGCCATGGCCTAATGGTTAGAGAAGAGGGCTTAGGACTGAAAGGTTCAATTCCCAGGAAAATTGTCTGTCCTTCTCCCTTAATCCATGGCTAAGGTGCCCTTGAGCAAGGCACTGAACCCACAACTGCTGGGAATGGCTACCCACCACTCTGGGTAAGTGTTCACAGCCCATAGTGCAGTAGTGTGTGTGTGTGTGTGTGTGTGTGTGTGTGTGTACATTATCCATTATAAATATGGAACTAGTGCTGGCCGATAAAACGATATTGATTTGTTTTGTGATAAATATTTGCTCGATAACGATGATAAGCTTTGGGTAATAGAGCTTAATAAACCTTTATTTCTATTCCCGGTTACACAGCCAGCTGCATGCTATCAGGTGCGTATACTCATGCTATTACGGTAAACAAACATAGGAGACGGCATGAACGTGAACAAGAATAGGCGCGAAAAAAATAGGCTAAATTCAAGTGCTTGTAAGTATTATTTAATATATATTGAGTATATTCGAGTAATGTACATACTATGTGTGCATATATATACACACACACATGTCCTTGGTCATAGTGTGATAAAATGTTATTATTGTGATAAATATCAAGGTCAATCAATATGGAAAATAACTTATCACAATAACATTTTTGGCCAGCACTATATTGAACACACTTTTGGATATAATAATCAGCATAACGTATGTCAAACTAAAGAGCCTCATATATATAACATAGGTTTACTGGTATTTTGAAGCTTTAGTCATTTAGAAAAGGAGGTTTTCACAAAAACATTGGTATCAAATGAATCATTCACGAGATAAAAATCAGTGAAAAACGCATTGTAGTTGCGCACACACACGTTATCCACTGTGGTTGCCCGTTGTAGCTGCTCCTAAAAAAGTGTATGTGAGTGAATGAGCTATTGAGTTACAAGTTCTGTGAAATGCTTTGCTTCTAAAAAGCCAACAATCTCAGTGTGAAAAACATGCGCAACAGCAAAAGAAAGAAACACTTGCAACTGCATGGGATGCTACCTTGAATCCAGCTTGCTTCAGAAAATGACCAAGTTTGGAGGTGATTTCTTGGAATCTATCCTGCTGCCAGTTGACCTGAGTTCATCAAACACAAACACGCACATGTAAGTGTAAGCGTGTGAGAGAAAGACAGTGACTGAGTTCTCAGAGGCATATTAAAGTATGATTGACATCGCCATGGCTACAATGCCACCTTGTGGTCACCATGGTTACCCACCTGGTCCATCTTGTTGACAGCAACAGCGAGTTGTGTGACGCCAAGTGATCGGACCAGGAGGGCATGCTCTCTCGTCTGCCCACCTGCCTCAAACCCGGCCTCAAACTCCCCTCGACTGGCATCCACCACCATAACAGCAACATCTGCCTATAAACCCAGACACACACAGACACTAGTGTTATACACACATTCATATCTGCCTTCAAACACACAGACTATGTTATACACCCATACCACCACGTGAAAACCTACATCGGCCTACAAACACATCCACACGTTAGTGTTATACACATAACATCTGCCTAGAAACGCACATTTATCAGTGGTTTAACACCCATATACACCACTTGAACTGCTAAATCTTCTTACAAATACACACACCACACACAAACTTTCATGTTAAACACCATAGGGTTGTACAGTATCATGTTATACCATCACATATTTTCAAAACCTTCTGTGGCATACGTGGTAATATATGGCACACCGCAGTGGGACCAAGCATTGAGTTGTAATTGCACCAGGCCAGTTCATGGAGTGAACTAGCACCAATGCACATCAAAGAGCAAGTAATTTTTGCACAGTTTCAGCTTGTTAAGTGTGTATTAACTGCACCAAAGTGGCTTGTGAAATTTAATAGTACCAGTACAGCTCCTGAACTAGGTTTTAACTGCCCCAGGGTGGCTCATGGAGTGAATTTTAATTGCACCAGTATGGCTCATGTAATGAGTATTATTTGCACCTTTCTTGTGCACTGGGGCACCGTCTTAATGGAACAGAAAAAGACCATCCACAAACTGTTCCCAGAAAGTTGGAAACATACCACTGCCCAAACGGTCTTATTATGCTGAAGCTTTAAGTTTTCCTTTCACTGAAAAAAAAAATCCCTCCTCCAGAACTTTACAGTTGCCTGAATGCAGTCAGGAAGGTGACGTTTTCCTGGCATTCACCAAACTCAGACTTGTGCATTGGACTCACATTTGGCATTGTGCTTGGTGATGTAAGGGCTGAATGCAGTTTTGTGTTAATGTTAATACCAGAGGACATTTGTAACTCAGATACTGAGTGAGCAGAGCATTGCTGACTTTACTCACTGTGAACCCACTCTGTACATTTCATGGCTGAGTTGCTGTGGTTCCAAAACACCTTGAACAACTTTTGAATAACACCATTTACTGCTGATTATGGAATGTTTAAGAGGTAAGAAATGTCACAAACTGACAGCAGTAATGGCAGCCTATTACAGTAAAAAAAAATAATTCAGTGAGAATTGTAGGTACAATCTGTTCTTTCAGAAATGCTTGTAAAGGCAGACTGCATAGCATGGAAATAAATCATCGAATGCCTCTCAAGTAAGGTTTCAGAAGGCTCCATTTTAGGACCTCTGTACTTTAAAATGCGTGTTCACAATATGGTACCTGCCTTACATTAGTTATCAAATCTCTTTTAAAAATGCATACATTTCTAATTATGTTTTAATCTCTGCAAACTGCATAGTCATCAGATTAGTCAGAGTTAACTCTCACTCAAACTCCCACCCTTCTAACCCTTGTCGTACACCCATCCTCACACGCACTTTCTCCCTGCTGAACCCCCTTCTTGGTGCACACACAGCCACACACACAACCACTTTCTCTCTACAAAACACCTGACTCAGCAGCCGCTCACAAGGAAATGAGTAAATCCAGCCAGTAGAATATGAGTAATTTCATTCATTCACACAGCAGTACCCAAACCCAAACACAAGGTACACACTCATACAAAGAGTTCTGATGCTAGTGGCACCCTAATCCCACAAAGTGAAGCTTTCATTGAGACTTTCAGAAGCAAATTTAGCAGAGTCAATAAGCTCATTCTCAAATACATGCAGATTCACACTCTGCAACGGACAGTTACAGTGGGAGGATTTTTTTTTTAAATACCTGTGCTGCTCCAGTAATCATGTTAGGAATAAAGTCCTTGTGTCCCGGAGCGTCCATTAGAGTCACAACTTTGGAGCTGGTCTCAAACTTGGTCATCCCCACATCCATGGTCACACCTCTGAGAGACAGAGAGTGAGTGAAACAGAGAGAATTTTGAAGAAAACAGAGCTATGCTGCAGAATTTTGAATAAATGCTTGTGTAAATTGCAAATATACAGCATTACAATAGATGTACACACTATGCTCTAGAACAAGAGGCTGGCATGGGCAAAAAAAAAAAAAAGAGTAGAAGCAAAACACAGTGATACATTTCAAAAAGGCAATAAAAAACATGTATTTTTCAGTCAACTATTCAAGGGCAGACTGATTCAAAAAAGTGAAATTAAATAAATAATTAAAATGAAGTCATAATGGGTTGACATCTGTGTGTTATTATGCAGTTTTTGAGACTACTGTACATATAAACAAGGTATGTACTTATGTGTTTGACGAGTCAATAGCTATGATGTACTTAGAAACGTATTCGTCATAAACATATAACCACAGCATATATTTTAACATATTTAAAAATGTATTGGAGATGAACTGACCTGTCTCTCTCCTCTCCAGTTTCATCCAGTACCCACGCATAAGCAAAAGAGGCCTTTCCAGCTTTTTTTGCCTCCTGCTCGTACTTGTGCATGGTCCTTTTGTTCACATTCCCCAACAAGTACAACAGATGACCCATCAGTGTGCTCTTACCAGCGTCCACATGACCTACACAGAGCAAATATTAAAAGACCTAACTATTACTTACTAGTCACAATTAGTTTCAATGCTGCAGATGAGTACTCGGAGAGAGGTCGGTCAAAACTTGTCTTCAGAGGATGTAAGTTCACATTTGTATCAGGATAAGTGTATTCAGGCTTTAACCCATTTAAGAGGAGATACATGTCACTGTCTACTGCAAGGACAGAAAGAGTGGAGCAGGGTATATATATATATATATGTGGCTTTACCTCAAGGAAACTAACATCATACCTCATATCCCAGTAGGTATAGAAATATTCACTCAGTCAGGTTTCTATTTAGATGGTTGTATTCACAAAAGTTAGCATGATATCTGGCTAATTTACTATACCGGTAACAACTGTACTGTACTCCTGTACTAGCACTGGAACATTACATTATGCTGCAGGTAACAGTCCAGAGCAACGATAGCTTGGCTGCCTGTTTTAGCAGCTAGTCATAATGGAAGGGTATACCATTCATCACTTTTGAAACTGCATGCCACTGGCCTTAATCTTAAATCTTATACTTTTCTACTGGGAACATAAAACTGTAAAATGTGCTGTTATTTATTTATTTATTTTATTAATGTATTTTTTCAAAAGTCTGTCTATCTAGAACTCACTAAAAATTCAACACCGCCACTTCAAGTTACAATAAATGTGTGGATGGGTAGCAGTATGGATGAAGAGTCATATGAAAACATGCCTATGACAACCAGGTTGAGCAGTGGTTTTCCCCCCTGCCTCTGCTCCAGTTCTGCCCGAATGTTGAGCTGTTGTTTATTCTTGCTGGCAGAGCGCAGCGTGGCAGGGGTTACACTGTCCTCCACTGCATTCGTGGGTTTAGAAGGTGTCTCTGGGGCTGGCACCGTCATCACCTCTGGGCTTGGGCCTCTACGTACGGATGGAGTAACACCATTTTCCTCAGAGCTATGCAGAAAACAAGTCCAAACTATATTTAGTCATATACATTCATTCATTTTACATGTATATTTATTTTTAAAAGGATTGAGCTTCTCCTTAAATGCCCTGAAGTAATTAAAGATGCTTCTGGCTACGCATGGCTTAGTTAAGGGATTCTATGTGTCGCAGCTACAGTTCAGTTTTTCGATGTATTTCTAAAGTTATCCTTTCTCTACTAGAAAAGCTAAATGCTGATTATATGACAAGCTCATTTAGCTCGTTTCTCTAATTCTAATAGTTATTCAACATAGAACAGAATGAATAATGTAAACATACATAAGAATGTTAAGTCAAAATTGGCCATGACTTAATACAACTTTTAATTATAATCTCATTTAATGAGTTAAGGGTTTTGTGAAAACTGTCCCTTTAGACTAATCTCAGAACCCTGTTTCTGTTCCTTCAGTAATGATTAAGATCAGGGCTAAGTTTGAGAAACCTTAACCTAGATTAACAAGTCCTAGATAAGCACAGTTGACCCTATTAATTGCGCTCATTATATTTTCTGAAGATATATTATGCTTAACAGGGCCAGCTTAATTGTTAACAGGAGTTGAGTGGAGATGGGACTAATCTGATATTGATTTGGGGCTGAATCAGACACCGGGAAAAAAATATAAATAAAAATAAATAAATAAATAAATAAATAAATAAATAAATAAATAAATAAATAAAGTAATGGGTCAGATACATCCTTGCCACAAGTCACTCTCAATGTATGGTGTGATGATATGAGCTATGTAGTTTGTTCCCTGTGGTGTAGTAGAGTTGAGATGCTTAAGCATAATTGTCTACCTCTTGTTGTCTCTAAACAGTGTGTCATTTTCCTTCTAAACGTAATCCCCATTATGTCACAAATATAAACCGTTCTGAGTGGATGGTGCTCCAAATACATGAGCCAGGTAATTAACACAGGCTTTACTCTTTTATTACACTGACAATCCCAGTGTTAAAAGAAGAAGGTTTTACAATGCTGCCAACAATAACCACAAATGTTTCTTTTTTATATCATTTTAATAAGCCTTCTACCTTGGGATCAAATATTTATCCAAGCCATTGTAAGAACGCCTGTAGTTTATTTTCTTAACAACAGCATTTTCCAGCTTAAAGGTTAAAAGTGATAGTAAAGATTTAGAGTTTAGTACAGTATTGTTTTTCCAGGGTTACTGTCAATAAGCATAAACTGATCCACCTGCAAAACCCCAACACACTACACACCCCCCTTATTTTCCCCTATGGGTGTGGTCTGTGGTTTAAGGTGGGGAGGTGATAGCCTGCGGGTTTGTGTGCGACTGTGTGTGCTCGTCTGAATAATCTATAGGCTGCAGCCACTCCTGTGGTTTTAATGCTCTCCCAGTATGCAAAGTGAAAAGACAAACATGCTGTCCTCTTTCTCATATCGTTCTCTTGTACTAACTAAGTTTGAACTTAATATAAAAGTATAATAAGGCTTTTTTTTTTGTCTCTAGAGAGAAAGAGCATGTCTGAGGTTAGAAGGCATACTTAAGTCTCATGCCAAAGACACTGACATAAATGATTAAAACAGCTAAACAATAGCAATAATTTGTAGTATGTATTGTATTATAAATAATAAGCCATATTCTGGATTACAGCTCTGCTGCCTTTAAAAGAAACTAAGAGTTGTATATAAACAAATGTTAAAAGTGTCCCTGGTGCCATTCAGTCCCCAGTTCATGTGTTTCCATACATAGAGGTTGCTGCAAACTGTTCTGAGGATTTAAAATAAACAAAGGCATAAAATAAAGTTTGGACACTAACCCTGTCAAAGTTAATGACTGATTATAAAACTGCATAAATGCCATGTAAAAAAAAAATGTAAGAAACGGGCCCTTTCAGTATCAATTTACCTTGGCACATCAAAGCCCATGGTCTGCTTCTTTCCAGAGACCGTCATCCGAGCAACTTTAGGAACAACCTCAGATTCCAGACGACTCTCCGGAGCCTCGCGGAGTTTAGCTACATCACAGAAAAATGCTACATGTCAATAGACTCCTGCAAAAGTGGCAAATTCTTAACACTGGTTTTATGGACATTTTCAGTTTTCATTATACAATTGCTTGGGTTTTAAACAAGAATTACTGTTAGATCACACTACGTGACGTAAACAATGGAAAGTGCTCATTGTTTTTTGAAGTATTTCCAACATTCACCGCACTTTGCAATGACAGATTTCTACATTTTGCGTTCTTCGTTCTTCACAACTCTCCAAAAGGTGACGAATGACAGAAATTGAGAACCACATGATGCGTGGTAACCTGAGAGAAAGCCTAAATGCCCTTAGGCTTTCATGTTTGCAGAAGATGTTTGTGAGGATACAAGAAAATCCACTCGCATAGGGAAATGAGAAAGTACAAGGAAGATGATAATAAAATGGGAGCTTCTCAAAATGGAGTTTAAGAAAGCTCAACACCTCTGAATGTGTATGGGATTGTTTGTATTATGAAAGTAAATGACTTTGTTGTAATGGCTATTTTGACTGGGGTCTAAACAAATGAACAGGTGGTTGGTTTCGCACTAAAGCAATAAACAATTCTTGTAACTTTAGAGAAGAAAAGCATATAATTCAATATTCAATTAAATAACGTTGTGTTTCAAACCCTTGTGGACCATTTGCACTGGTCGATACGTTATGAAAAGTCAAAACGACGTGATGCGCAGCGGCATTATGTTATAAGAAATGGACAAAATGTGATGACACACTTAAAGCTGGCGATTTCAAAAGGTTCCCAGACGTTTTATAAAAACACGACCAGATTTAGAGTCTTGTGTTTGATGTACCGTTTTAGTTTCGTTCACTTACTGAAATCCATGAGTCATGAGCTGCATAGGCAAAAGTAAAAAGCAAGAAGAGGGGAAAGGACGAGAAAAAGACAGAGAAAAAGCATTTCCCTCTAAGGTAACTGGGCTTTCTGCCGGTTGTGTCATACCAGTACTGCAGAGTCAGTTTTAAGAGCCACAGCCAGTCATCTCTCTCTGAGCCGCTGGCGCTCTGGCCAGGAAAGTGTTAACTGTGTCCGCATCAACAGCAGTTACGCACTGAGTGTGCACCAATAGCGTTACAGCAACCTCACTCAGAAGCTTTACAAAAAAAAATGAGCAAACACACACCTCATCAGGATAACTGCAGTTAAAAAGCTGAACACATCACTTGTGCACTCTCCTCTCTCTCACACACCCACACACACACACCCCCATGCACAAAAAAAATAAAAATGACCTGGGAACATAAGTTACTACTCTGTTCTGAAAACTACTTCATCACTGTTCTCAAGAAACTAAAATACACTCAACACGTTCTGAAATGATTAAAACCAGCACTAAGGTCAAAAATAGCTCAGAGACCGTCAAACGTTTTTTTTGCTTATTTTAGTGCAAACACCCAGCCACCTTCAAGATGCCCTTAACTCCTGAACTATTCATCAACGTCTGACAGAGGGAAAGCAGAAAAGGTCCAGTATTGTCTGCTTGACAGAACATTAATTACGACACACACACATAAATAAAGGTTTCAGAACAAGCTTGAGGATGACAAAAGAACCGTCTATTGTTCCCTACAGAACCTTCCAATGGTTTCTTTAATGAAAGATATCTTGTAAATTAGATTTCTAAACGCGAAGAAACTTAATAGAAATTAGCTAAATTATGGTGTGCGCGCATGTGTGGGGGTTACACTCGCTCACATCTACTGCATATATATGTGTGTGTGTGTGTGTGTGTGTGTGTGTGAGAGAATGAAGAACAAAGTTTGTTTTCAGATCTTTTCCTTGTTCATATGGATTTGTTAAATCAACAGCATGCTTGATTTAACTGGGAAAACTATATAACCTTATGATAAACTCAAATAATACTGGGTGAGATTTGGAAAGGGTTAAACCATCACATCGACAAACAGAATACAACTACTTACTGGAAGAATGTTATTTGGTTTTATTCTAATATTTTCTCTGCAGCCTAGGACTTCTTGACTGTACTCTTTCTCTCTGTATGTATCTATATGATTAACATTAACACAAATATAATTCTGTTCTGTTGATCTTACATAGATTTTTTTTATTTTAACGTTAAAATATCCAAAATTTCAGTCTCAAAGGGGGACGTTTTTTGGAAAAACGGAGAAACGCTGTTATCTGGTTTGTTTACGTTCAGAAGCTCGGCATTTATTAAGTTTGTTGACATTTTTTAAAATTATTTAAACAGACAGTGGGAGCATGCAAAAAGACTGGAGTTCAAGCAAAAAAAGTGAGGAAATATCTTCAGAATTTTATAAAAAAAATTTTGATTAAAATCGGACGATAAGAATAATTGCAGTTGATTTATTTTCAAATTGATTCAACACTAAGGCTGCACTGGGTTTCAAAAGCTATGTTCTGCGTTCTGCTGCACTTTGAAATGCGTACCCTCTGAATAAACAACAAAAACAAAAGTGTTTTCTTAGGGGACCACAGAGCAAGGCATTCCTAGTGACATTTGCCCCCACGCCCAATGCCGGAACAGTATCCCCACACACGCACACGCACCCAGCAAACCAACTTTTATCTCCGCAACACACACACTTGAACACCTGACTCTGCAGGCACAGCCACAAGGCCAGGAAGTGGTGTGGGGGGTAGAGATAATCCTTCACCTGCGCGCACACACACACACATACATAAACACAGTTCACCACACCTACAACATATCTGCTCTCCCAATACACACCAATAAATGTTTAGACATTTAGTACACAATCAGCCACCTATACGTCATCACCCTGTTGTAAACATGGAAGTTCATTTCACAGAATGTAACGTACACGTCAAATTTCTACAGAAATATACAAATTGAAAGTGAAAAATGCTACGTTATCCATTATGACTGAGAATATTAGCAACTATTACAGTGTAGTGTTGCCCAGAACCGGCCAAAATAAGAGCTAGTTCGGTTGTTTTATACAAAGACAAGTGAACAAAGTTCTATGGAGCTTAATGAAACATCAGTGACCCGTTTTTGTCAAAACACCACAAGGATCAAACAATAGCAGAGTTCGCCCCAACAATACAGCTCTGTTATTCAGCACCTGTTCCTTTAAATGACAACGAGCCACCACTCCGTTCAGTGTGAGAGTCCAGAATTCTGTTTCACCCGCTACTCTTTCCTCTCAGTTTTCATTTTCTCCATCTTTATTACATCTCTGCACTCATTGTGCTATCTTTGCTCCGTTTAACCACATATTTGACCTCTCTCATAAAACACTGGTCCAGTGCTGTGATTGGAGAGACGTAGATGAGTAGGCGGAACAGTCTTACAGTCCCTGCGCTTGATGCAAGAAGCGGAAATCCGAACTTGTTTTATGCAATGTTTACTGAAAGTGAATTTTATTTATTTATTTTTTTTAAACCCTGATAAATTTTTCCCCTTTAATACTCCAGCCACACTCCCTGTGGGCAATTATAACACATGATAATTCAAACAAATCTGCGGGTTCTTACTTAGAAAACACTTTATTAAGAGGAGCCCATTTGCATTTGCTGCAGCAGCTGTTTTCAGTAGGATCTGTCTGTACTTCTGCGCTGCACGACCATCCCAAAATGGCCTAAGCCTTTGCCAGCCACACAACCCTCTTTTAGGGATAACATATAAGTGTTAAACATATAAGTGTTAAATGAGGAGATTAATATTTTAACCACTTATGAATCTTGTAAGAAACAATGGCACTGTGAATGGCTTTTTGTCCAAGGCTGCTCCAACTGACTTATAATCGAACAAGAACTGAGACGTGTGTTTTCCCCAGAACAGTCTGATGTATGAAACCTGACTGGGGATGACCTAACCTGTACACCAACGCAGGAGAACGAAACCTGTTAGTTGATGCAGTTAGCATTCTCCTCCACGAGTGCTGAGAGGTCTAATGACCTTGCATCATTGTAAGTTGACTCAGAGAAAGCCTGCGCTAGTCTTCTCGCTTTAAGGTTTGGAGTTCTGAGTAATAGGAAGAGACCCACCTAGCAGGAGACACTGGATATGTGACATATACCGCACTGACAACCGGGTTGAAGACCTTCCGTTAGCGCAGACAGAAGATACAAACACAAATAGATTATTTAGTCTTTTATACTATAAGATTTGGGCTATTCCGACAGAGCAGGTTTGTTTTACGAGGACAAGCTCAAGGAAGATAGAACCAACATGAGAAACAATGTTATTCTCTGGCTCTCACCCGTATACACACCCATACCCAGCAGGATATGTAAATGAACTCTTCCTAAGAAAACGGATCCAGGCCTAGTCAAATAAAACTGAGGTCAGATCAAAACTAATCCTTTCAATTCATCATTTTGTTTTGGTATCTGGCAGTTGCTCACTGTCCCACTGGAGGAGAATGAGAGAGTGTGAGACACAGAGAGAGCCGAAAGGGGATATTACAGGGGAAAAAAATAAATGAGGTTTTCACGTTAATTTGGGGATCTGCTGTGCCCTCTACCCCACACACTGAAGTAAAACCTAGCCCATTTTTGAACTGGTTTGCATAAGTCAATAAAAGAGGGATACAATGAGTCGTACTGATTTTATGCAGAGTTGATTTGATGTAGTTCGCGTAGAGTGCAAACACATTAGAATCGTCCCACCTCCTCGTCTGGGGGACCAAAGCGTTTCACTGACTTTTAAGACTCGTGAAGTGAAGTTTTCAACTTTTTCCCTTCTTTATACGTTAAAAAGCCTAGTAGAAACCATCTCCAGAGGTGTGTACGTGAGCATGTTACATTTTATAAACAAGTCTTTCAGCATTTCCTGGACAATTAAGCTTATGATTATAACTGAGTTTAAAAGGGTTTAAAGGGTTAACAGACCATAAAATTGAAAAAACAAACTACCTTCTAGTACGGTCCAGGAGGTGGCGCTCTTGCAGTAAGTTGCATAGAGAGAGAGAGGGAGAGAGTGTGTGCTGCAAAAACAGGACAAATCCTCAGATCTTTTAAAGAAAAACAACCTGTATCTTTAATAAATCTGCCCCACACTGTTTCATCCTTATTTTCCATGGACGCTCAGTTTTCATGACACTATTATCACCTCCAAACAATGGGGAATCCCCAAACTTTCAGCTCACCATTCTCCCTCTTTCGCTCTCTCTCTCTCTCTGTCTCACACACACACACACACACACACCTTGTATTAGTAACTGCTCATAATTAAACGATTACTAAATCATGACTCTGGAAATAGTGCTAACATCTGATGAGTATTAGCATTGTGAAAATACCATGTTGGCATCCATAAAATAAGTGTGAGCATATTTAGAAAATAAAGTCAACTACTCAATTAACTCCTGCTAACTCTTAAAGGGCCATACCATGGCTAATTTTGCTGATTATATTTGGAATAATGTTAAACGTTTACAAAAAGGGCCAACAGTCCATTTGTTGTTTTGTGACCTCACAAAAGTCCCAACACATTTACTTAAGATTGTGACTTAAGCTCATCTTAGGTCATAAGAAGCATTTCTGCCAAGATATAAAGCTTACTTTAAAGGGTAACTACACTGTAGATGGAGGCAGGGCTCGGCTGCACTGTTGGTCTATTTTATTATTACAAAGCATTATAGCTTATCTGATAAAGAAATAAGGTCATACGGTACTCTTACTCTTTAAATGAGCTACAAACCCAAACAGATACTCAAAAGCAGGTCATTTATATAAATGGGTCTTACAGGCACGGTAAGAAAAAAGGTTAGAAAATGATCATGCAAAATAATTAATGACCGTTAGTGGTACATAAAACCACACAAACTACTGTCAATTATTTATTTACTGCTGTGAAACAAATATGCAAATGATGTCAGTAATTATAGTAATGCACTAAGAAACTGAAGTGTGGACACACATGTGAACCCTTAAAGTAAAAGAGGTTAAGAAGGGCCTAGGGACTTTGTACTGACGAATGTGTATAATCCCTAGAGTCAATCTGAAGAAGGAGGTATTGATTTCAGACTAAGGTGAATTAATATACTAACTCAGGAAGCGCAAGGGTGAGTACGGTTAATGACTACAAGTGAATGGTGGCAGAGCATGTGTGGTGTGAAGGGCAGGTCAGTAACCTAACACCGGCTTTCTGGCTATGTCTCTTTCTCTCTCTATGACCAATTTATAGAACATTGCACTGCTTCAGAGCACGACTATCTACATTTGAGCAAAACCCACAAAGTGCAAAAACCAGAGAAAAGCAGTAACAGAGGGCCAGCTGTGTGATAGTCATTTTTTCCTGTGTAGGTGGCAAAAAGACAGCGGCAGAAAAAAAAAAAAAAGGGATGGAGGAGAAGCTAAAGGTGGTCAGATGACAGAAAGATATTGTGAATAAAGCAAGAGAGTGAAAGAGTTAGACTAGAGAGAGAGAGAGAGAGAGAGAGAGAGAGAGAGAGAGAGAGAGAGAGAGAGAGAGAGAGAAAGAGAGGCCATCAGAGTTCAACAGTCTTCCTGTTTTCACCCACGTTTATCTCAGCAAAGAGAGAGTTAATAAGTGTGTGACTCGAATGTCCTTGCATAAATATGACAATTGCATAAAAAGATGTAAGGGTCATTTGTCAAATTAAAGCAGCTTAAGTCATTCCTTGAATAGAAGGAAACTGCTATCACAAAGTAGAACATGAATTAAGGTTTTCCAAATAGTTCTAAAAATATAAAAAGATATAAATGATCAAAGTCAGCATGAGGTGTAAAGTAATGCTCCTTTGCTTTTAACATCACAGCTGCTCAGTTCCACTCACTGTCAATGAAAATGTACATTTATAGGCAGGAAAAAAAAGGTTGTGTGTCCCTTTGTCACTAACATTCAGAAAGAGATGCCAAACTATGTGCCCAGTGGTTTGACCTGGGAAACCCCATGCACTACATTTGTTTTCTGTCCTTGTACACAACAGCAAGCAATTCACAAACTAAAGTGTGAGTCAAAGCAGTGGAAAAATAAAAATGTAGTTCACACAGTCCTCCAAACATGGACATGGATAAGCCACACGAAGAAGTATGTCCTACGATTGTGGCTTGCAGGCGCTATTACTGCACTATAACGCTTTTGGAATCGTTCACACATCACTAGTACTTCCTCCCTTAATGCCATGTGAAATGATCTGTATTTGCATTCCTTAATTGAACCATCTACACAGGTACACAGTGTCACGTCTCAGAACAGCAGCACATTACTCATGAGGTAGCCTTCCAGGAAAACACATACGACCAACACAGAATCCCAAACAATCTTTACATTACACTGTTATTTCCAAAACATGCACTCAATAATCTGTTCTTAATCAGATCCCTTCGCTTATCTGATATTTATAATAATCACGTAACCAGCAACACTCCGATCTAGATCTAAAGGTCTAAGGTCTAGCCTGAATTCCCCGTGTACACACATACGCTGATTTCTTTTGGATTTATGGTTCGGCGCATGTGTGCAGACGTAACCGGACAATGTGGAGCGCTGCCTCTGACACATTCTGAAGTTTTCTTACTGTACTGAAACTGAAAATACATTCTCGCTCCCCCACCCAGCTCTCACAGCGAACACACGTCCAGAAGCTCAGGTCTCCGTCTGTAACAGAGGGACATGGGCTGTGTCCAAGAACAGATGCTCGTTTAAAAATATTGCCTCCATCTCAGCAGCAAATGTAGAGAACTCACTGAGAATAGCAGCAAGAGGTTTATGCTGTGTCTTTCAGAGATTTTATTGAGTCTTCCCATTACACGATTTCCCAAGTGCATGTAAACGCAATTATTAAGTACAAATGTGGGCTAGAAGGGTATAACGCTCACAGACATTGGACTACAAAGGTCTACATCAGTGGAGACCTGGTTATTGTATAGTGCTTCAGATCTTAGCCAAACAGTTTTCAAAATATTGATTGACTTATGTATGACTCATGGTGTTCAGCTCAACATCTGACAATATGATTCATATATAATATTCTATATTATTCAAATATACTATTTAAGTTTGGAAAAACCTGACGGTGACTGTATGAGGCTACTGTATTTTTGAGGTAGAACTTAAAAAAACATCTCTTGGCTCCTGAAAAATTGGTATCTCTCACATTATGTTCATCCCAGCCAGGTACGAATACACCACTCTGTGCAACCACTGCAGGGTTCGAGAGAAAACAGACACGCTATCAGAAGAGAAAAACAGAAAAGAAACTGAGAAGGACGAAGCAGGGTTTGTACAGTGTGGTGTAAATGTGGGGAGGAGAAGCAAAGTTAAAGCTGAAGAGCATCTACACCTGTGGTTGGTCACATACCACAGCAAAAGCTAAGACAACATGTTGTAAAGTCTTATCCAGTATGCTGTGGGTGTGTTTACACCTCAGTGTGGCCCACAGGGGAAACATTCTCATCATGTATATGCACAATTATAAATAAGTGATAAACACCACAAGCTAACACACCCAATTAAAGGTTTGCACATTAACACACTTACATGCTGACACACAGTGTCACATACCCCCTCCACCCACACAGACCCACCCATGCAGTCACACATAAGAATCTCTGCATATGAAACAGACAAATCTTTATTTCAGTACATTCACAAACCTCAGGCCTACGCCCACATCAATCAAAGTCACTCTCAGCTGTACATCAGTGCTTTAAAACAAGATTAAAACGATCACAGATCATTTAATAGGAAATTAATAGAAAACATCGTCCCAGCTCATTAAAAATGACACTACAATTAGCTGCTCAAGATTATAAAGTATATCCATCCCATTCACGTGTGTTTGTGCGCATACGCATTTGCGCAAGGGAAAATTTCCAGGTGTTCCCCAAACACAAAGGTCTGCAGTCCCTGTTTTTTCTCTTTCTTTTCTGTGTGTGGTGAACCAGAAAAGCTCCTGACATCAAATTGCTGCAGAACAGCTGTGGAGCAACACAGTTTCTTCTCTCTTTCTTACTTTTATGTGAAGGACTGTGATCAGATACTAAGCAAACGACAATAACCAATGAATACAAAAATATAGGTTCAGTCGGCTATAAAAATAGTAAATAAATTGAATCACTATAAACAATAGGAAAAAGGAAGCTTTAAAAGAGATACCAGTATCCGTTTAAAAGTAAAGCTGCTCAGAGAATGATACAGTGATCTGGACTTGCCAAGTTCAGTGGCCTGTAGTTACCTGGTTAAGTGGCCCACGGCCTTTTGATATACGAATACTGAAGACTACCTTAGGTTTGCCTACTCA
Organism: Hoplias malabaricus; assembly: GCF_029633855.1. Lineage (NCBI taxonomy): Eukaryota > Metazoa > Chordata > Actinopteri > Characiformes > Erythrinidae > Hoplias > Hoplias malabaricus. Next base: position 53,709,196 of record NC_089804.1, read on the forward strand.
TAAACAAGCAAGATGTGTGCCTTTTTAATGCATATGGCACACTCTGCGCCTACACGTCTATGTTTCGGAGGGTTCTGTGTGGTAGTGGTTTATAGCTGCTCATCAGAGTCTGAGTTTGGATTTATTTATACATCATACAACTCAAGCTTGACAGTTAATATATATTCCTCCCAACAAAGAGAGGATGTTACTGCTGTATAAAATATTGAGAATATTATCGAAATGTCATGCTGTGTGTGTTGTACATTTAGTTTACAGCTTTACTTTTTTGAAAGTATTTCTACAGAAAGAGAAAAAACACGTTTAAAACACTGTCAATATCATTCATGTAAAAAAAATCCTGCTTAGTTTTAAGAAAGCTGGTAAGAGCTTTGCAGTTTTCGGTGGCTTAGTCGAACTCCTACTCTCTTGTAAATGCCTTCTTCTGGTTGGCTTTGACTATATCATCTGGAGACGGTGTATCAAAGGCGAATGGACTGATGTGATGAAGCGGTGGACCCTGCACTCTTTCTTTCACTCTTGCCACCTGCCTGCTGTAAATGAAAGCCTTATGCATGGGTCCACTGTGCCGCCTCCTTCTCCTCTTCACCCGCAAACACAAAGTCAGAGCAAACACGGACGGCTCTGCAAAAATGCTGGCCGTGTTCAGACTCGGGAAACGGGGGCTTGGGCAGATGGAGATTGGAGACTGGTTATCATGGTGATGAGAAGCAGTAGGTGAAGTCTGGGACATCAATACACTCAGGTCGACATTTTGAGGGACATATTTGGGAAGAGGCTCATGGTCCGGTGAGGATTTCATACTCACTTGTTCCTCGTTCCTACTCTTAAGAGGCATGGAGGAAATTGACTGCTGTGGTCCTTTCGCAGCTTGAGGTTGTGATAAGAGGTCTGACAAAGGTGCAGCAGGAAAGCCAGGAGGAACAGAAGTTGCATGAGGTTTTAAACGAGAGCACTCAGTCAAAGAGCTGAGACTGAAAGTGCTGACGGGTGTATCACTCATGCTAACATCACTCGCAATCTGGGGACTTGCAGCAAGCATGCTGCTCATGGTTTGAGGACCTGGCACTGAGCTGAAGAGGCCAGGGCTGCTGCTCTGATGCTCCCGAATGAGCTCAGCCAGTGAGGGGCTGCCAACATGACCGCTGACTACAGAACCTCTAGAAGCCACATTTGTTTCTGGTGGCTTGCTTGTCATAATTAAGCTACCAAGACTTCCTACTGGAACACCTGCAAACTTAGGCTCCTGTAAAGTTAGACTACTCAGAGAGCAGGACAAGAGGGAAGAGGCAGGGCTTACAGAGAGGTTTCCAAGACCGGGAGAGGTGCTGAGACCCAGAGTAAGACCAGAAGAGGGAGGCACACCAGAGCCCAAAGTAAGACCTGTGGACTGAAGAGTATTTTGCCCAAGACTACAGAACAGAGAAGGTTTAGCTGAACCTCTGCTGACTGTGTTTGGGAAGGTGACAGTTTGACTTGGGCTGGTGTTGGAGGCTGCATTTGCAAACTTCTGCTCATGCTCAGCCATTAATTGAGCCAGAGAGCTCTGTCCTGTAGCTTTCTGTTGACCAACATCAGCCCCCAATTCCTGAGTTAACCCACTCTTCACTATGCCTGTGGGCAAACCACTCAGAGCAGGGGCTGAGTTCTTACAAGTGTCCTTGTCCTCCTTCACCTCAGACTGGTCTAAGAGATCCCTGAGGCTAAATGACAGCATTGCAGTTGGCTGCAACAATGTGTGTGTTTGGGCTGTGTGTTTAACCATATTAGTGCTGCTTTGTGTTGAGGGAGATATGGCTCCTTACCTTACGAGGGCCAATTGCAGTCAAAGAGAACCAGGGTTTGGAGGAGGAGGAGGAGGGTGGAGGAAGATCAGTGGCAAGTCACAACACAAGGCCCATTCAATTGTTGAGGTCAGATAGAGAGAAGAAGGCAATACGTCATACATTTGATAAAGATTTAAATAAAATTTAAAAATGAAGGGAAACTTGAGAAGATTCTAATGAAGATAGGAGCAATCTATACATTTAATCAATGCGTTACATAGCCAAAAGGTTCGGGTAGAAATGTACAAATATTTAATTAAAATACTTGGTCTTTTTTCATAATATCTGTTAAGAGTTTAATATAAGCTCTAAAAACCTTTATTAAAGAAATATTTTTAAAAAATGTTAACCAGCTGAATCTACAGCCTTTTCAAATCCATTACCGTGTGTGTGTGCATAATGTTGCCATTTCACACGTTTATTTATATAATGACGTAGCCAGATTTTGCGGTGAAATACCAATATTAATAGAATTTCTAATTAAATCTAAAATGAAACTAGCTCCAAGCTAAAAGCTTAAAAGGTTTGCCCCCTTTTGGAAAAACCCTGGAGTTCAGCATGGTCCACTGAGACGTGACACCATCCCTGCTGTTTGTGTACCTTTCTGTGGTGGGGGAGCTGTAGTGGGCTCTGGCCGGGTGTTGGTTTTGGGTACTGTTGTTTGTGTGCTGCTGGTTTCTGAAGACAGAATGGAGTCCAGAGCTCTTTGAGGATCACAGTCATACTTCAGAGCAGCTTGGGTCAATGTGGAGTCAGACACAGAGTCTCCAAGCACTGTTCTCATCTGGTCCAAGCAGGAGTACAACCGACCTACATATATACACAGATTTCATTTTATGACAATGCAAGCACAACCAGTCAATATATGTACATTTATATCAACAAATATAAAAAAACGTTTATAAATTTTACTAAACTCATTCATTCATTGTCTTTAACAGCTTATCCAGTTCAGGGTCACGGTGGGTCCGGAGCCGACCCAGAATCACTGGGCGCAATGTGGGAACACACCCTGGAGGGGACGCCAGTCCTTCACAGGGCAACACACACTCACACCTACGAACACTTTTGAGTCTCCAACCCCCCTACCAACGTGTGTTTTTGGACTGTGGGAGGAAACCCATGCAGACACAGGGAGAACACACCACACTCCTCACAGCCAGTCACCCGGAGCAGGACTTGAACCCACAACCTCCAGGTCCCTGCAGCTGTGACTACGACACTACACTATATTTTTTGCCAATAATCAGTGTTTGAGATCACATTATTTTTGTTTATATTTCTGTGTAAACACACCTCAGATAGATGGAAAACAACACTTAATCTGTATTTTAAAAAAATAATTCCTTGAATACCTTGCTCCAAGGGGTCGAGCATGTGTGTTATAGTGGGTGATGTTGGAGTCTCTTCCTCCTCTTCATTTTCTTCCTCCTCCAGAGGCTCTACATGCCGTGTTTGTCTCGAGTCCTGACGCGAGTATATAAACTGAGCAGCTGCCAAACCAACCAAAACAGACTCATCATCAGGAGATAAAAACAGATACTGGGAACTACAGCTTATTTATTTTTTAATTACTGACTAGAAATGATGCAGCCATTTTTTATTTGGTCAAAACTTATGTGAGTAATCAAACAATGAAAGTAACAGCCTCTTCACTGTATATTTTGTGGACAATATCTGTATCTTGTTACAACTGAAAAAAAGATGATTACCTATCTGTAATTGTTTTGTAAAAAAAAGAGTAGGTCACAAATGTCTGCATATGTTATGTAAGTGCAGTTGTATCTAATACTGAACATGATCAGAGTTGTATGTCGTTCTGAACAAGAGCCCAACACCATAACCAAGCATGGTAGTATACATTATAGTACAAATTGTATAAAAAGGAACAAGCAAAGATCTCAGACAGTAACCAAACAGAAGAGCTAAAAATAACCAATGTCAGGTCGCCATATGTTTGACCAACTACTACGACCAAACTTGCTGGGTCTTGTTTGTGTTGTTCCTACAACCCAGTGAAGCTGACTCAACTGAATCAAGCATAGTGATCCAGTACTGTGTAATGTAGAAGAAATTGGGTTTCTTTTCACCCTAGATATTTTAAACAAACCTGTAGCTGGAGAGATGCAGTAGTCATCGTCCACTGAATGTCCGTAAATATCGTCGTCCTCAAAATCTGAGAGACACACAAAGCAGAGAGTGGACAGTTCTTTATTTGTTTGTGTGTGATGTCCAAAGTACAATAACACTGCAGCAAAAACAATAACTGGACCATTGACGTGGCCAGCGCTGTTTGCCTGGTCAGCTGTTGTCTGAACACAATATCTGTTCCTCAGTTTCATTTACAGGAACTTTAAACATGCCAATGGTATAACAGCCTCAGAACAGTTTAATTAAGTTGGCTTTATTTATGGAACATTCCGTCCCCCCTTAAATAGTGCAGCGCTTACATTCGGGCGCCTCGTAAGAAAACCAGGCCAAATTTAGCCTCATGTTTATTCACATTTCTGACAAGTTTCTGACCAAAGAGCTGTCAGTCTGTTATTCTCCAGTGGTCTAGGATGAACAGAAAAGGTGAGGGTTAATTCGCAGGTTCTCTAACTCATAAAAGTAGCTGATAAAGTGACACACCATTCAAAATTATCACGCCGGCCTAAATGTGCCACCCAAGCTAACAGTGAACTATTCACATTTTCTCAGTCAATAAATGCACTTCCCTGACACCAAGCCAGGCAAAGACCTTAGTAGCAGAATCTACCTTCGTCGTAGTTATAACCCCGTACATTCCTATGGCGAGACATGTTTTCGTTTAATAGTTATTTCTGCGTGTTTAAATTTTGTCGATGGCTAAAGTTCAAGCAGACGCGTCTCACTCCACCGCGGCCATGTTTACCCCACAACGCAGCCACCCCGCGCATGCGCAATACAGTCCCAAACCCCTATGAAACACACTTTGCTTTAAAGCAGCAGTACGAAGGATTTGCTTGATAAAACTGAAAGACGTGGCATAAATGAGTCAAAAGAAACAAATAACTGCTAAAATAAAGTGTCATTTGCTACTGAAAATCGCTTTGTAATAAAAAAAATTGGAAATATCCAATAAAAAGTTAAAAAGCTTTATGGTCAGATTAGGTGGGAATTTTCAGAACCAGATCATAACAAACACCTTTACACATCTTTAGGAACGGGCTGTAAAATGTGTTGCAGCTCTATGGGCTGGTTACCTAAGCAAAGTTAATGGTGGTGTGGTTCACAGTGCTAATTTACTAAACGTGTCCAATGGAAATACATGTGTAAAACATGCCCAAATCTTGCCCAAGTCTCTACATGAAGTTGATGGGGAATTTTTATGGAACCCCTTCCTGATCATGTAGGGTAGATTTATTTTCTCATTCATTCAGGAATGTGTCAAAAATAGAAAAAAATGGCATGTAAAAATCAAGAAAGTCACTGATTATTTACGTATAACAGGGCATTATAGTAAATAATATTACTGAGATATGTGTTATATACATTTAAGCAAATAATTTGATTGAATTATTTTAAGATTCATCCATTACACCAATGCATTTCCTCATAGAACAAATTTATATGAAAAAAATATGCTCATTAAATATTTTTATGTGGATATGCTTAACTTTGTTAAATCAAGTCATTTGAATGCACCCCTTTCTAAAGTGCACAAACAGTTCAAAGTTCACCATTGGCCCTGAGACAAGCTGACAGATGACCAGCTGGAAAAAATCCCCTGTGAAAGATATTTCCCAGTGGAAACTGTCCCATAGCAGCTGTACCTTGACTAAAACTGGAAACCACCTTCTTCTCCCCCTTCCACCCTTCCACCTGCCTCTCACTCTCTCTCTCTCTCTTTCTCTCGCTCTCCAGCAGAACGTACAGAGCAAAGGTCTTACATCACTGACGTGTTCAATGGAGTTTCACTCTACAAGGGTTCATCTGCAGCTAAGCAATTGTATTCTAGTGCATATACCACATGGACACGTTAATGTATTATACATTAATATACTGAGTATAATCATGAGAAGTATTAGATGTTTTCTCTGTGTCTCTCTTTCTTTATCCATCCCTCACCCTTTATGTATTTAGGTCAGTGTAAGAAAGCATGAGGTGAGAGAACCTCAAAGCTGCAGTGTTGAGAAAGTGTGTGAGTAAAGTTCTGCAGGTGTGTGTTTTTGTTCCAAGTTAAATTTAGACCTGCACCCAAGTGTCAAATGTCATACAGATGTGAATGACACCTTTCAGCTCTGAAAGATTAGAGAGTGCTGGGGAAGATCAATCACAAGCACTCACATATACACACACACAACCCTGATTCATTTGGAGAGAGCCTTCATTGCTTTTCTGTGTCCAGAGATGATGGAAAATTAGAGATTTTTCGGGGTCTGTACTGTATTTACTCGGTTTGCTCACTTCAAAAATATAAAGAAGCAGCTTATATAGCTTTTCCTTATCTTCTCCACCATTTCTACATGAGTTGCGTATATAACATTTACACAATTATTGCCAAAATTAAGGAAGACAAGATCGTCTAATGGTTTACATTCAATGCATTACTTTGTGCAGTGCTCTGGATGTCACCATACATTAAATTTGTGAGGTCACTGATGGCATCTACTGTGTTCACATCAGAGGTAATTTAACAAGACCAGGCAAGACTAGTTTTGCTGGACTGTCATCAGCAGCAACTATTTTATTACACAATCATCACAGATATTGCAGTAATGAGTGAGTCATCATTCACACAAGCTTTGAGAATAATTTTAACACACGGGTAACATCCTGTCTTTCAAAAAATAAAATAAAATAAAATAAACGGTGATTATCTATTATGCTGCATGCAAAATTCCATGTGACTTTGCCTAATACAAGATACATATGTGATCATTGGAAGAGGTTAATTATATTATATTGTGTTGTGTTAGATGATGTTAAAAGTACACAGCTGTACCAACAAATGGATGAAAAAATATTTAAAAATTGGCACGGTACAAACATAAAATGTTCAGGTAGGTGGCACAAAGGGACTGGAACCCTGGAACCTTCACTCCAAGGCCGTCATTAAGAAGCCAGACTGGAGTTTGCACATGACCAGCAGGACCAAGCTGTTCCTACCCTTCTCCAAGATAGTATACTCAAACGCAACTAGATTTGGTCAAGTGTTCCGTAATGTCTTCTTGTGAATTCAACTTATGGTTAACAGGAAATATTTTTTATAGATTTTAACCTAGGTGTTAGTAAACATGTTCGCCTTTGCTCTAGAAGGGCTGCGGGGGTGTGTTTTCATCCAATCACTCTGAATGTCTTTGTTTACACTGTAATGATTTAACCAAGCAGATGTTTTATAGTGAACCATTCATACATAATGTCAGTTCAAACTGCTTTACAACAATAAGATATCTGTGGTATTCCCTCTAAGTAATACGTCTAGGTAGTTTGTGGCCATTGTGTCTTTCTAAGGATGTAATAAGCCTTTGTAAACAACTTCTAGGGATAGTCCCTTCCAAAAATTAAATGCATACACTTTTTTACTATTATCATTTTCACTAATCAACACTGACACTTCAAGCGCTGGGCAGGATATTGTTTTGGCCACAAAATACCACAATACAATATGTGTGTGGCCCTTGTTTCACCTTGTACACTGGTTGTGACCTGTGTGTGGTGCATGGTGTTTGTTTACTAAGAACCCTGCCCCGTGCAGAGATGTTGGACTGGATAATGAATATGCAGATCAGTGAGATAGTAGGAGTTTACTGTAGAGAATAAGAGAAAGAGAGAGAGAAAGGAAGAATGGGGAGAGAAACAGTGAGATTCTGCATAACCTCAAAATCTAAAACTACCTCTACGTGTTTGTTTGTGCACACTACTTTGTGCTCGTGGTCGTCTCCATGGTGACCATGTCAAAATGCCTTTCAAGGTGACAGACTTTTTCTACAAGGGAAATTTTCATTCTTCAACCCCCCTGTCTAACACAATCCCAGCGAGTGACAGAATAGTCACAGGTCTGTTTTATAAAACTATAAACCCTCCAATGCAAAATAAAGATTGCACTAAAATGCCACATCTCCACATGCGTAACAAAACAACACATTTATCAGCGAACCTAAATACACTTGTGGTGGCAATGATGCATGCACTGGTATGTAGGCGTAATTTCCACAGGGGATGTGGGGGTTAAAACCTCCCTAATAATTTAAAATCTGCCAAATAAACATTTATTATTACGTAGTTAAGAATAAAAAAATAATTAATATTAGCTACACAAACTAGAAGTCAACCGTGCTCTAAATACAGGCCCAAAATGTTTCTCTACTCTCTCAAACTGTATGCAAGTCTGGATTAATGTCACATTATCTTAATATCTTAATATCTTAATGTGGTTTATGACTGAGGATGACTAACTGTGAACTATAAAAACTGAACTAAACAAAAGGTAACAGCCTGATATTTTTCCAAGAGTTGGCTCGAGTACGGTGAAAGAGGAGTTTTATCTGCGTTTGTAATCCAGTACTAATCATACAGCACTGACACCTTACCTCATTAATTCTCTTATAGCTGAATGCAATTAAGCCTTCGAGCAATGTTTCTGCAATGTCCTATTAAGAATTCACAGCGTGGTTGAGGATGTAACTGGAGCAAAGAGGCACAAACTGTGAAAGCCACTGATTTCTGTGGGAAAAGTACAAACTTACAGACATACTTATACACAACTGATATTAACAGTGTTATTTGCAATGTATTTGAAGGTAGCAATACACTGTACTGGTGGCACGGTGGCGCAGCAGGTGGTGTCACAGTCACACAGCTCCAGGGACATGGAGGTTGTGGGTTTGATTCCTGCTCCGGGTGACTGTCTGTGAGGAGTTGGTGTGTTTTCCCTGTGTCTGCATAGGTTTCCTCTGGGTGACTGTCTGTGAGGAGTTGGTGTGTTTTCCCTGTGTCTGCATGGGTTTCCTCTGGGTGACTGTCTGTGAGGAGTGTGCTGTGTTCTCTCTGTGTCTGCGTGGGTTTCCTTCGGGTGACTGTCTGTGAGGAGTTGGTGTGTTCTCTGTGCCCTATAATGTGTGCCCTGTGAAGGAGTGGTGTCCCCTCCAGGGTGTATTCCTGCCTTGCGCCCAATGATTCCAGGTAGGCTCTGGACCCACCACGACCCTGAACTGGATAAGCGGTTATAGATAATGAATGAATACACTGTACAACATATATCTACACACACAGTGTCTGATTGAATGGAATGAGTGCCCTAATGAATTTCCTTATGATTTTTTAAAATAATATAAAAAAATGTAATAACTATACTAACACTCAAAATTATTGAGTAATAATAATAACATGAACACACGGTGCAGAGATTTAACTAACAATTATTTCTCCAGCATCAGCAGAGTGATACATTTAGCCTCTAATACTGCCCTGATTAAATTCCCATATGTTCAGTTACATGTCACACACTGAATTTTTACAGCACGCTGTCTGTAACTAACATGCCCCCCACCCCTGGAAAGCTCAAGTGCTCCCCAAAATCTCCCGCCTTTTGTTGCAATGCATGGATGAACATGTTCGGCCCACGCGGGAACACAACAATGCCACATTTCTGAGCAGTGCTCCCCATGAGCATCAGTGGTCAGAGACAATGGGTCAATCCCAGTGATGTAATTATAAGTGACCGCGACAGTATGACAGTAAATAAGAAGAAGAAAGACTAGAGAAGACAAAACATACTGAAGTATTGTTGATTCCTATTGATCGGGCTGTGTGTATCTGTGCCTCATTTCCTTAAGAATAAAGTGGCACACAGACTATTTGCTGGTGGTGAATAAACTGTGCCAAGAACAAGTATACTGAAAAATTGTATTCAAATATTTAGGTACACTTACGCATGTCACTTTTTACAATGCACACATCCTAAGCAACATATACAAGACTGAAGGACTCACCACAGGTTTCTCCTCTATAGATCCAAAATGCAAACACATTACGTTGAGAGATTATGTCCTACCACTCCACATGGGCACCAGGGGTCAGAGACAATGGGTCGATTCGACTGTGACAGTATGAGAGCAAATAAGAGCAAGAAGGAAAAGACAGAACAAAACATTTGTACGTGTTTTCATTAAAAAGCGAGAGGGAAAAACACCTTGTATCTCCATGTTAGTCATTTTTCTTATGAAATTATTTGTAATCATAAGCTTTGTGGAAAAAAATCAAAATGAAAAAAGGCCCAAATATATGGCCTGTGATAAGATCTTATTGCTTTAACATTAGCTTAACTTGAAAGTTAGGAATGTGTTTTCCCTGACGCTGAAAAGCTGTCATATTGGTATGATGGAAGGATATTTTGTTTTATTTTTTTGTTTCCTGATAGGAAAAACATCACCCTAGACCCATCGAAACAAGCTCTGTAACATTTTTTTCTGGTCATGCAAAGAAAGGGTTAATCATATGCCCACGTATCCATCATTTATATCTGGAATGAGCCTACAGGCAAATGGAAGAATGAACCAAAAGAAAAAAGCCAACCGAAACCTTCATAATCCTTAAAAATGAAAGTGAGAGTGTATGGATAAAATATGCAGTGCTTTCAGACACGAATATACATGGATTAGCCAAAACATTACTAACAATCAGTGTCCGTTTTCAGCTCCTCTGACCACACAGGAACACTTTGTAGACCTTACACACTGGTTACAACCTGTTGTTCTGTATACTTTGTTTCCCCTTTTCACCCCGTGACCCCCAGAAAGCAGGTATTTTGTTTGGTTGGTGGATTTTTCTCAGCACTGCAGTGCCACTAACCTGGTGGTGGTGTGTTAGTGTGTGCTGCACTGTTATGGGGATTAGATGAGTATCAGCAACAGATGGACTACAGTCTCTATTTGTAGAACTACAGTTAAAGAAAGTACAGTGAGTGAATACAAGGAGGTGGTAATAATATTATGGCTGTATATCAGGCTTAAAATGACGTGTAGCTATTGAAAACAGGGTAAAGTGCAGAAATATTCACACTTGGCAAGTTCAAATGCAGGTTAATATTAAGTTTATTCTTTAGACCATATTTCCCCCCCGCTCCCACACGATGTCCTGTCTGTCTCAGATGTCTCAGTCTGTCTCTCTGCTCTCAGAAGCGAGACACAGTTGAAAACAAACAATAGGGGAGAAAGTTTAGCGCGAGCATGAGCGTAAATGGCGCTCTGAATGGCAGAATGGCACCTGACGCGCGATCTCCACTGCGCATGCGCCCCGCTCAGAGGCGCCAAATTTAGCGGGAGGGCTCAGTGCTTTGTCTGATAGAACCTACTTGTGTACTTGTTTTTCTACACTTCCAAGACAAAGTCGTCCAGAGACGAACAGTATACAACTTAATATTAACAAAAGGTTTTAAGGGATTTGTTTTCAAAGAACAAAACCGTTTTATTTTGGCTAAGGTTCGTGTTAATATTAGGTTTAGAAACGTATTATAACTGTGACCACCTAAACACATTTATTTTTAATATTCACTTGTAAAATGGAGTGTCCTATCTGTTACATGTACACATAATGTAACTTATGTAGACTTTAGGTAAAGGGTTTACATATTAGACGCAATTTATATGTCAATGTATGGTGTCCTTTTTTTTAGAATGTTATGCTGTGTCAAAAAAAATGAATGAATATTGAACACAATGTAACTATCTATAGAGCTCCCTAAATTAAAAGGTCTTATTAAAACCACAGAGGCACACGTACAGACTGCAAAAATATGAGGTGTATTAACCGTAGGTCCTTAAATTGTATGAAAACAAACAATTCTCTCCCTCAGTGTGTGTATATATGTGTGTGTGTGTGTGTGTTTACACTCTGTCGTAGTAGCTCACTCCCCTTTAGTGAACCTAATGTCAGTCTACTTCCTTTTCAACTCGGAGCTTATAGCTGCTACATTCACACACACACTCGCACACTCGCATACACACACACACACGCTCGCACTCCTCTCCACCTTCAGCGGAGCGGCGGGATGTCGAGGCGCCCAAGACACAGGTAACTGAAAGGCACCGAGCCGCGGCCATCACAGTTATTAACGAACCTCTCTGACTGACGCTTGGCATTGCTTTTCATGCTGTTTTTTATTTGCTTCGACTCTGTGAACGGCTGGTACTCGCGTGTGTGCGCGCGTGTGTGTTTGTGCACATGGCTGTAGTGCACGCGCTGGTACGTTAGCGTAAATTACGTTCGCTCGCGCCGCTGCGGGAACAGGTGGACAGTACTCGGTGCGGCGCGTGCGGACTCGGTTTCGTTACTCGCCCCATTCATACGCTCGTTAGCTTCGCACGTGCGGTTCCGTTGAGTTCAAGCTGTTTTGTTTTAAGGTGGAAATATTATGAAGGAGGAAACCAATATTCATAATGGCGTTGTTGCAAGACCAGTAGTTTTTATGGTCACGTAAACACAGCTTTAGGACTTGTAGTAAAGTTACGGTTAAGTTAGCGGCTGTTTTCTGGAACATTTGGACTTGTTGTGCTAGTTCATACTAACATTTGTCAAAATACAGTCGATGTTTAGAGTCAAATGTTATATTTGTCTTGTTTTAAGTACTTTTAATGTTGGAATTCCCTCTTTTTGCATCGCTTTAATATTGAGCTAGGGTTTAAGACTTCAAATTTAGTCCGATACCAGCTCAGTATTATTTTATCGTCCTTAATTGAGACAGGAAACCGTTAGAGACTCTCGGTCCGTTTAGAATCTTAATATTTTTGTAAATAAACCACTAGGGAACGCGGCGCGCTGACTCGCGCGACTCTGCACCGGTGCCTGGCAGCAGCTCGCGCAGGGCTTTATGTGCGCGTGCACAACGCATCATGATGGCTTTGTTGTGGGACTTATACGAGGTTATAATTTATGTACATTATTTATGTGTGATTTTATTAGTATCAGCTCATACTGACCTTCATAGAAATAACGCATGTTCATCATAATAATAGCTTGGTTTCATCATTTAGGCTACTGCTATTGAGAGATAATAACATGAATATTTAATACATTTTAAGTGTTGTATGCTATTTGACAAAAAAAAGTGCTTGGATTGTTTGTGTACTTCTTCATATCATATTTAATAATCAGAAATGGTCTGTTGTTTTTCGTTTAAACAATCAACAATCCATCAGCCACATGTTTTGATCAACAGGAAAAACCTCTTTAGAATTTCTGAGAAGGCATGCTCTAAAGGGAATTGGATCAGATGTGGAAATTAATGGGTTAAGTGTTCAACTTTCAATACAGTTGTGAGGAATGGACAAAGCTGCACCTTCAGCAACAACACAGGCACCCAATAAAGGAGGATTTTGCAGTTACACTCAACTCATGCCTCCTTCATGAGACAGAATGTCTCAAAATGACTAAACCTTCCGGTGTCCCCTTGCCAGAAGGGTTACTTTAACCGAGGCCCGGAATAGAGAGCTATTGTCTTGATGATCTTTTTCCCGATCCCCAATATCCCCCTATGGGATAAAAGTAGAGGGCTGTTGCCCTGTTTATCGTTCCTTTTTTTATCTGTAGATTTGATCACTAAGCTGTAATGGTAAATACTGGGCTCACAGATGCAAGGGCAGCTTAGCTCAGTCGTCCAGGTACTTTTTGCACTACTGTAATTGGCTGAGAGGTGGCCAGGTGAGTTTTTGGAGCATGTGGCTGTGACAGGACCTACACAGGCCTCAACATGCTGCGGTGAGGAAACACTGCAAGTCCATATTCACACTCCAGCGTATCTGTGGAAACCAAAAACACCAGAACAGGTTTCTCTCAGCCTGCTGGCACTACAGGTTCAGCCACTCCACTTTTTTGTTTTGACTGCGTTATCGCTCGATTTTTCTATTTTATATGACACTATGACAGGGGAGGGCTGTTTGTAACATGCCAACAGCCGTCACATTTTACATTTCACTGGAAGTTAATGGAACAGGAGGTTTATCCAAATCATACTGGAGCATTTCAGTTGGTGGATGTGCAAAGCTTTGTGAAGTGTTCAAATGAATAAAAAATGAAAAATAACAACAATGGGGCTACAACAATTAGTGCCAGCAGTGACGCCATGTTCTCTGAGGTCTGGGCACAAATTTGAAGTGACTGATCAAATTATATGGCTGAGTTATAGCCGTATAATTAATTTAACACTTAATTTATCCAAATTAAGCATAAAAACTTTAAATAAAATGCAAATTTACCACTTTAGACTGCTCACAACAAACATCATTTTAAAAGCTGTCGGACATTAACAGGTTCATTTTATAGAGAGTATGTTCTCTCTATTTATCCCTCCCTCTCTTCTCTTTCTCACTTTCTCTCCACTCTCTCTGTCTTTCCCTCACTTGCCCCTTTTTTGCCCCGTCACTTTCACTGCTGCCCCTCACAACCCCCCCACCCTCTCCCTCGCTCACTTGTCTTCTCTCTCTGTCCTCTAGTGTTTACAGCAGTGATGAAGATGAAGAAGATGTGGAGATTTATGATCACGACTACGATGCCCCAATGGCCAAAACAGGAAAACGACACCTCGGCAAAACACGTTGGACACGTGAAGAGGTTTGTTTCAACCTCATACATTTTAGGGGGTCTGTATGTTTTGCACAAACACATACATTCCCCACATATATACAATTATAAATCATAGTAATAAAAAAGTAAGAATAGTAGTTAGTGAATAAGTAGTTTTAAGATGAAAGGCCTGGCTTTAAAGGGTTAACACAGGGCTGTAGGTCATGGCAAAAATATGATTAAAATATGTGCATCACAACATCAACTGGAACGATTTAAAATAATCAAAGCTTTAATTTTTATAAGAATTTTAAGTCCAATTTACAAAATAAAAGTCTTTTTCAATGAATCATGCCATGTTTTTTTTTTAAATACTGGTGATATTCATGTTGTGCTGAGAAAAACATGACACAATTTAACAGGATAATTCGTATTATGAAGCATTTACATTTTTTAGACATATTGAAAGTTCCAGGATTTGTTTTTATATTTAATTATCATTAATATATTAAATATATGTATAATAATATATAATATATAATACAATTCTTCTGTAATCCGTTTGTTGTTCTCCACAGGATGAGAAGCTGAAGCGACTGGTGGAACATCATGGTTCAGAAGACTGGAAAGTCATTGCCAGCTTCCTGCCTGTACGTGTGTGTGTATGTGTGTGTCTGTGTGTGTATGAGCCTATTTGTGTGTATTCTGGGACTTTAAGAGGGGGGTTAAACTAGGTGTGGTGTTTTAGATATGAGCATTTGCATGTGAATGGCTAGAAGGATCAGGTAGAATAAATGTGATGTTCAGAGTCCAATTTGCATATCTGGGCATCCCTTATAGGCTGGTTCAGTGTGGCACAGAGGGGGAGGGGGAGGAGAGATTTCATTGTTTCAGAATCCACCATGCACCTGCTGATACACACATACACAGACACACACACACACACAGAGTGGGCCCAGCATGACAGCTTGTTTTGTTTTAGAAATAGATCAGCATTTGTGTAAATCACAGTGAGTGAGAATCAGAAAGTGGCGATGTTTCATTTCTGAATCTCTCTGAGGGGATTCCACACACCTGGTGGTCTCATCATGGCTTGTCACACCATTACAGCAGCTCTAAACAACACCACTGTGAATTAGCATTACTGGCATATTACAGAGTTTAAGAAATCAAATAACAATTTGCCTCTGGAAAACTAGCCCTAGAAGCCGTTTGCTTTGAATGTACATGGTGTCACATCTGTCAGCTAGTTAATCAATAGCATAGCTGTTTATTTAGAATAATACCTCCATTACGACCAAGCAGGGACAGGGCACTTCAGTACAAGGATACGCTCAAGAATGGTGCTTTACATTTACATGATTCAAATGTGTTAAGTGGTTGCAAATGAATAAAATGTGTTACATTACATTACATTCTTGTCAAAAAAGTCAGCAAAAAGCAAAACAAAAAAGCATTAGTGCTGATATTTTGCATCATATTTGTGTGCAACCACTGGACACAGTGATCGTGAACCTGTTCCATAAATATAGAAAAAACCATGCACATTAAAGAGGCTCAACGGAGACCGATTGCAAATTACTGATGGTGTGTGTGGGTGTGTTTTTTTGCAGAACCGCACAGATGTTCAGTGTCAGCATCGCTGGCAGAAAGTCCTTAACCCTGAGCTCATCAAAGGCCCCTGGACCAAGGAAGAGGACCAAAGGGTAAGTGCACCTCTATTTACAGCATAAACTCCACCACAAAAAAAAAAAAAAAGTACAAAAAGTGTAGCAACATGGCGGGAACACACGCTGGATGGGGTGCCAGTCCTTTGCAGTGTGACACATTCACACATGCACTCACACTTACACACTTTTGAGTCACCAATCCACCTACTAATGTGCATGTTTTGGACTGTGGGAGGAAACCAGAGCGCCCAGAGGAAACCCACACGGTCACAGGGAGAACACAGCAAACTCCTCACAGACTCACAGTCACTCTGAGGACCCTGTGAGCTGTGAGAGAGTGGCACTACCTCTAGCGCCACCGTGCCGCCCAGGCGCTAAAATCTCTACATTTTTATCACCAGTTCTGCAACAGCAACTTAAATTGCCATTGTTTAGAACAGTTCTTTCTGTTCTTTTTGGCTTGAGGCTTGAACAATTGAATCCACAAGGGTGTTTGATTTTGCTTTTTGTTGCTGGGCTCTTTCAAATTAATATAAATAAAAGCAATTGATCAGTTTGTCAGTGCCACATTAAAAAGTTGGTTTATCGTTGCCAATAACACATTTTTTTTCATGTGGAAATAAAATACACATTGAATAATTGAATACCGCTGGCAGTGGAAAAAAGCCATAGACCTTGCGTGTGGAACTGAGTGCTGTAATGATTAACTGTACAGAGCAGGTGTCCCATTCTGTATCAGCATCTTTATGGCCCGCGTGCAGCCATGGGCAGGTGAATATTGCAGATATTCAGCTAAATGCCACTATGTGAGTGCAACATTAACACACTTGTGCAATTCAAGTTCCCTTTCTCTGTGTTTGTGTTGGGCCCCCTCCTACCTCCATCACTTCTTCCTTCTCTCAAGGTCTTGCTCTTCCCCCACACCCACCTCTCTTCCCCCCCCACACACACACTCACTCTCTGTCTCTCTGTCATAAGTCTCTCTGGATAATGGCATCTGTAAAAATTCTGTCAGTTGAAATCACCCCCCTCTCCCTCTCCCTCTCTCTCTCTCAGGTGATTGAACTGGTGCAGAAGTATGGCCCCAAGCGTTGGTCAGTCATAGCAAAGCACTTAAAGGGTCGAATAGGAAAACAGTGTCGTGAGCGCTGGCACAACCACCTGAACCCTGAGGTGAAGAAGACGTCTTGGACGGAGGAGGAAGACCGCATCATCTACCAGGCCCATGAGAAACTCGGAAACCGCTGGGCTGAAATCGCCAAGCTGCTGCCGGGCAGGTGAGGACAGTACAGAGAGTTCCAGGAAAAATTACAGCTACCGGAGAAATTCACACTTCATTTGACTCAGCAGGAAATTCACCTAAAAAAACATGTCAAATGATTGCACATGGTTTCAATTTTATCTGTACTCAATAATCACCCTCTGATTTCCAGAACTGATAATGCCATAAAGAACCACTGGAACTCTACAATGCGTCGGAAAGTGGAGCAGGAGGGCTACCTGCAGCACACGGCTAAAGTCAGCCCCCCTCCAATAACCAGCAACTACACCAAAGCCCCCCACCTGCTCAACTACAGCCACACCCCAACTAGTAGCTCCATGGCAACCAGCCCCATCAATAACCCATATCCCTACTATTTATCTGACCCACAAAGGGTAAGCCACACATTTCCTCCTTCAGTACACTAACATACACACTCACACAGTTACAGCATCAGTACAGCATTCAATTGACTTGATACAAATGTGTACATTATTTCAGTATTCAACAAAAAACAGACAGGTCATTAGGAATATTTTGGTTTAACTTAAAGACATTTAATTTAGTTCAAATACACACTATGAATGACACTAAAATAATATGCATCTCTCTCTCCTCAGGTTCCATTTCCATTGGCTCTACAGCTAAACATTTTTAACATCCCTCAGCATGGCACTGCAGCTATACAGGTATCCCTGCAGTTTTGTGTTTAATATTGCTTCAGTTTCAGCTGCAGTTAATCAGATATACAGAATCTCAACTCGGCCTTGCCTTTGTGTTTTTGCAGAAACACTATAATGAAGAGGACCCAGAGAAAGAAAAGAGGGTGAAGGAGATTGAGATGCTTCTGATGTCGACAGAGAATGAGCTAAAGGGACAACAAGCGCTACCCGTGAGTGTGTGTGTGTGTTAGTGATTAATTGGAGGAAGCATCTGGGGGTCTATTTCACATTCTAACTGCTTAGCCAAGTGATGCAATGTGCCCTTATCACACCACAAACTCTGTTTAACTCCTTGTGCAACATGGATCCCCCCTCCTCTCCACCCTCCTCCACCTTCTCCTCCTCCATGCACATCATTCAACTAGTCAAGTTCCCTTTCTCTCGCCTCTCTTCCTCCATCTGACATCTCACACTCTCTCTCACAGATCTCCATGGCCAGTTACGGGTGGGGTCGAGGCTCCTTGACTGACAGCTCGCTGGGCGTGGCTGTGTCTGTGCCTGCTCCACCCTTAGAGCAGGGCTGCCTTCCCGAGGAGAGTGCTCATGGCAACACGAGCAGCACGAACAACAGCAGCTTGAGCAGCAGCAGCAGTAGCAGCACCACAGGCGGAAACGGAGTTCTGGTGGCTTTACCTGAGTTCATGGACGCCATCGACTCGGTAGGACTCTTGGTAAAATACTTGATCGACCAGGAGTGTCTTATCTTAGCCACAAAGTACGGGGCATAACCATGGCTGCTGGTATTCGTTCAAGTAAAAACAAGCACCCGATTTGAACTATCGACCTGCCCATGTACCAGCCCACAGATGTGCTCTACTGATTCAACCATGGCACATCATATTTGATTGGCTACGTTTACACAGTCCAGCTCATAGCACTTTAAACTAGACATTCAGTGTTAAGTGATTTTGCCAGGATTTGGTATAACTTGCCCAACCGAGCATGAGCAGCTTTTTGTGGGCAGTACTTGAATTTGTTGATTGTTTTAAGCCCGAGCTCTTTGTGGTTAAGACTGGACACCATTTAGAATAACAGAACGAATGGGCCCACTGTTAACTTCAAGAAGCACCTACAGTTATTTATGTATTAGATGATGAGATTACAGCAGTGTGAGGTTTACGTGTTAGCTCCACTGCATGACTTTATAACCTGGTTTTCTCAGAGCATCGCTGCCGATAGGAACTTGAGTAAAATGCGTAAGGCTGCAGGCGGTGAGGGCTGCATGTCTCCTGCCCACAGCGAGGACAGCGGTTTCCTCTCAGTCATTTGCTCCACGCCCAAGCATTCAGTCACAAGCAACCTGCCTTTTTCTCCCTCTCAGGTACTGCTCAGAGGTCCCTTATCTGACCACCCTGTAATCAGTAGCTCTTAAATGATCCTTTTAGTCACTCAGCCATCAGTCACTAATCCAGAATCTTTAGAGCAATCATCTCAACCAATCGGTGCTTTTTTTTCTTCATGATTTATCACATCTCATTCCTTTTGCTCTGGAAAATCGGGTGATCTTGTATTTATCTGTTCTTTTTGCAAGTCACAAATCACTCATTTGAGATGCACAGCGTAGTCTAGAATAAATAACCCGACTTTTTGACTGGCTGTGCCGGTATTGGAGCTGCTGATTGTCTGCTCATGCTGCGTATTAATTCAGGAGCTCTATAGGTTGTGCAGTTTTATTTCTGGCTGAATTTTGCCGCAGTAATAAACTAGTTTCCCTTCCCAATTCCAACACCCCAGTGAAACTGAATCCAAAAGTGGCAATGTGGCATTCAGTAAATGTCTGAAGCTTTGAGCTTTGTGTTGCATTCTCAGCTGCCTGTGAGCAACATGGAACACTATTCAGTTTAACATTTAAAAAGGATTCAAATAAAGAGTGAATTACCCTGCAGTTAATAACTGCAAATATTTACGCAGCGTCGAAAGCTTCTCTCTGGCCTTTGACAGTTCCTCTGCCTTTAGCATATTACATAATGCTAAATGTTATATTGTGACCAGAAGCGAGATAACATTTAGTGTTTCATATTGTGATAGGAATCAGGGAAATTAGAAAACATTCTTTTTCACATCTTCTTTTCAAGCTCTCATAATGTGCATGCTATTTTTCCACAACAGCTGGATGTTCTGTTTGTTCCTTTGTCATTTGCAGAGCGTCATGTGACTGAGAGTTGTTTTCTCTGTCTTTGTCTCTCTCTCTCTGTATCTCTATCTCTACAGTTCTTAAGTGCTTCAGTGAGCCCAGATTCAGACAGCCAAAGTATACCTGTCTCTCCCTCATCTGTGTGTTCCCAGAAACCCCTGCCGCATGACCTTACTCTCCGCCCCCAGAAAGAGAACGACATGTAAGACCCGCTTTCTCTTTGATTAGTCCAGACATTAAACCTGTTTCTGAGTCTGACAGAAATGTTTCACAATGCAAACCACCAAAGAACAGTAACACGCAGGCATTAAAGAGTGCTCTAATAGCTGACAGGAGGAAGAGGCTTTTATGCAAACCCTTATATTAACAGTGCACCAGACCAGGTTTAGCTTGTTGTAAAAAGAAAGCATGGCATGAAACATGCGGTTATAATGAGCAATGGTCTAGAATGTTTATAAAATAACAGTAAATTTAATATTTCATAACATCCATTAAAAGGTTTAGAGCATTTTTGCAGCCTCAAGGTTTTGTTCTGCGGCAGTGACGTACTACATAATTATATGATACATTTTCACACAAAGTAATGTACTCATTTTTGTTCAATGCATTTAATCAGTGGTTTGGACCCTATTTTAAGAATGGATTTAATGAAAATGCTGCATATGATGCGTTAAGTCATTTCTCAGTGGTTCCTTCTCCAGGTTCAGGACCCCAACTCTGAGGCGATCCATCATGGAGTGTTCTCCTCGCACTCCTACTCCATTCAAAACAGCACTGACCATGCAGGACACCAAATATGGACCACTCAAGAGGGTGAGGCTTGGCTCTCTTTTCTGAATTTACCTGATTCACTTGTGTACTCCATTTACAACAATGCATTACATAAACACAACCTCAGCTCTGCCCAAAATGAGTCAGATGTACAACGCTGGTGTAATGCATTCATGTGCAAAGCTTGTATAGATTTGAATGAGGTCACTTATTCAGTGTGTTGTTTTCAACATCATTGTTTGATTTGTGGTGAAAGAGGTTGTTGGTATATTTCTTTCCTGAGTGTGAGGTAGAGAGTGCTAATGCATGTGTTGTTGTTATGTTTAGGCCCATAGTCCTCCAGTGGATGCAGTAGTAGGTGGCATTAAGCAGGAGCCTCAGGAGTGTGAAGTGACTGTTAGGGGCGCACATCTCGATCAGCCCCCCCTCAAGAAGATCAAACAGGAGGTCAGCAAATATTTCTTTCTTTGTCTATAGAATGTGAAGTCTGTTATCTATAATGTCATTGATATTAGTATTGCTTCAATAAGGGCTGCACTGCCACTGATGTTGACATACAGAGACATTGTCTTACTGAGTGTATTAATATTTGAGTATGAACTGGAATAACATGTTTGCTTTATGTTTGTAGGCGGAGCCAACATGCCTTCAGTGGGAGGGGCAACATCTCCACACTCAGCTATTCCCTTCGAGTGGCCCCGCCCACGATATGCCTGTGAGTGACCTTTCACATCTTTCCTCTGGTTAACTTCAACACCACTTCAATGAATGCTTGAAATCTAGAAACAGACTTCTCTCTTTCTCGCGCTCTTTCTCTGTCACTGTGTTGTAACAGTGGTGTAATATTTGGCATCTGTTGTTCTGGTTTCGCTCAGGATCTGTTGACAAGCTCTGTCCTGATGCTGCATGGTGCAGAGAAGTGTGAGGATGGTCAAAAAGCTCCACACTTGCCCCGCAGGACCCTGGGCAGCCCACTACAGGTAATAAATTCATTAATCGAAGAAAACGTTACTTTAGACTGTCTGCATATTTTATTTCACATTGATAAAACTTTACGACTTCCTTACGATTTATGGGGAAAAAAATTAGCACGGCATTGACTCCATCTTAATGAGCGCATCGTTTATACCGGAGTAAATGCACTTCACATTGACATAACTTTAAAAGTACATTTCCTGACGTAGATTATTGTGCAGCACAGATCAATTCCCAGGTGGTTGCTAGGGTGGCTTAAGTAGTTGCTAGGTTACTAAATTAAAGCAATGCATAATTTTAATTACTTCCTAATATAAGTACAAAACATATATTTATATTACGTAAAGCTCTAAATATTATTTATAAAGCACATATAAATCAGCTGACATAAAAATCAGATAGCTGTATATGAATAGGAAAATATCAAATGTGGGAAAATAAAAGTGGCTTGGCAGAGAACACACATCGAGCAACAGGCAGCCACCTCAGCAGCCAGAGGACAGTTAGGGGGTTAGGTGCCTTTGGCTCATGGCATTTCAGATATGGATGTTGAGGGAAGAGAAAGCCCTGTTCCTTCACTCCCTCTATCACTATATTTCCTTCCGGTCCTGGGAAGTGAACAAACAACCATTCATTTCCAAAACGAGACACATATATTTTGTGTGGAAATGTGGAAATGCCTTTAAAGCAGGTAAACTCAGTACATCACTTTGTGCAGTGCAGCTATCTCTACTGGAGCTTATCATTTCATCCATAAAATAAAACATGCTCTGTGCAATACACTGGAATTCTGCTTGTGCTGTGGATGTATTTATTTAACTCTGTGATACCAGGTGTTGTATTAGATCATAAAGTCATAAAATTACCCATTGTGTGTGATATGAATCTTAATTTATCTCTCCCCTCCCCCTCCCCCCTCTGCTGTAGAACTTAAGCACATGGGAGCAGGTGCTTTGTGGGAAATCCGAGGAGCAGCTTGTGCCCTCTGAGCCGACACACAGATACCTCAACAGCTTTTCCTCCCGCACGCTTGTCATGTAGAGAGAGAGAGAAAGAGAGAGAGAGAGAAGACAATCATCCTGAAAAGAAAAGAAAGAGAAAACACTCCATGGCCACTCCTAAGGTGGGGTTGAGTCATTGTGGTACACAATTTGGGAGAGGCATGAAGCCATTCATTTGACAGCACAGCCATCAGTTAAGCTGTGCTCTACTTACCCGTTGGATGTAAACCAACCAAAGAAATATTTCATATTTGGGTTTTTTTCTACGTTTTTTTTTTTACCATTTTTAATTATATTGTATTATATATTTTGTATTATAAATGGGAAAATGAACTGTCTATGAGGGCTCTAATTGTATGGATTTTAATATAAAGAACAATTTGTAATAATTTATTATTTTGTATTAAGAATAATTAACGTTGATGGGCGCATTTGCCAGTGTTGGACCCCAGTATTCGTGCCCCCTGCTCATGTCTAGACTACTGAGTGTGTGTTAACAATAAGGAGTATGTATCCTCCAAGCATTATCTTGATTTGTCCCGCTGTAGCCCAACAGTGCTGCCTCAGAGAACACAGAACCATGTTTAAGATGGCGGTATACTTCAAACCAATCACAGCATCATTCATTCTGAGACTCCTCCCCCTAATTGTGACTGGTTCTAAATACTGCTTTGTTCACTAACGACTCCTCCCCCTGATTATGATTCGTTATGATTGCTATAATTACTGCTTTGTTCATAATGAAACAAACGAGATACTCCTCCCATTGACTGTGATTGGTTTTAAACACTGGTTTGTCCCTTGGAGACTTCTCCCCCTCACTGTGATTGGTCCTTATTACTACATTGTTCATTCTAGAACTTCCTAAATGTCATTGGTCCATGGCAGATACTAGGCTTCTAGCAGTGCTGAGATGCCTAGTAAACTTACAATGGAAATTTGTCAGCAGTTTGATTTTATTTAGTTTGTTTGAAGTATACTGCCAGCTTCAAAGTGCGCTACACAAGGCCTAAGTAAGTAAGGCACAAGTGCCTTATGCTACATATTCCTGACCCCGGCCAAGCACATACAAACTAGTTCACATTGCCAAGTTTAGAAATAAAACAATGGTGCAACAACTCAAACACCCAGCATTTCATTAGTGTTACCATTTCAAAAGAGAAAAGCCCAGCACCGAGTCTGCCTGCTATTAATGTTATTAGCACTATGTCAAACCTGACATAAACAAAGCTAAGAGATTTCAGTTGAACAAAACAAAAGTGTTGGATTTTATTGTTTATTACCAAGCTAGCAAAGAGAAAAATCGTTTACCATGCTATTTTTTTTTCAAATCAAAGGCCTTTGTGACAAAAAAAAGAGCTTTTGATCTGATGCGACATTTCTTTACACCTAATTTCATAACACTGTTTTGTTGTTGGTTGATTGTTTGTTTGTTTTATAATCAAGAGTGTCAATGGTATTACTAGTTTTAAAAACACTGAAATTACTGCATTTTAGCTTTTTTTTTATATTAATATGTACTTTTGATACCAAGACTGTTGTGGCCAATCAGAAATATTTTAAGCAGTAACGTTTTGGTTATTTGCTGCCTTTTTTGTATTAGCTTCAAGTGCAAACACTTTTTTATACACAGCAAAGGTTTTTCTACACATTTTTGATACATTTTTTTAACTGCCATTTGAATAAAGTGTGTTTTTGACATAGTCTGTGTTTTTTGGTGTTTTGTTCTGGTTGGAGCCTCATATCTCCAGGAGAAATATCGTCAGTTCGGAGTATTTCTGTTTTGTCTTAACCACAGTGAACAGCTTTCTCATTCTTATCAAGAGCAAGAATATAAACATGTAAAAGTAAGTTAGAAAGCTAGAATCCCTGCTCACCATCCCCAGTTAATGCTGAATAATGCAATAACATTAAGAGTCACATGAGCACCGTGGAGAAGGGTTAATGGCACATGAGTTTGTGGGGGAGATGCCTGTAGTATTCAAATAGAGGAGAGACACAGGACTGATAGAGTGATGAGTGTGAACTGATAAAGCTGAGTTCAGAGCTGGTTTGAATGGGAAGAGCCCATAAACACACAGTAAAGTGACCTGTAAATGCTCTATCAGCTTCCGTACTAAAGGGCATGCAAATCATTGTAACTGTATTCCCTCAGGCCCTGGAGTGCTTTTCCCTCATCAAAGTGTACTTAGGCTATCTGGACAGGGATATAAACACACACACACAAGGCTTTATGTGTTCGCTTGTCCACTAAATATAACATCAGTAAGTGTGTGTGTCTGTGTGTGTGTATACTAGGAATAAAGCTGTGGGGAACAAAACCTGTTTACACAATCAGGGGAAATCTCTTCCTTGTTTAACGAGAAACCCTTAAAGTTTGGGCAACACTAAGATTTGGTTTATATTTAAAGTAATGTTGGGGTCCTAATTAAATTTAGGGTTAGGGTTAATGTTAAGCTGGTAATAGTTGTGGTAATAAAAATAAGTGGTAAAATTTAGAGAAACTCCACAAAATTAATGAAGCCTGTGCAATGACCCCACAACTCACAGAATCATATTTTGAGTGTGCACATGTGTGTCTAAATTTCTGTGGTTTGTATATTTAAACCCAGGGAGGTGTTAGCAGTATACAGTAAATGGTGTCCCTGTGGGCTTAACATGGAGGGGAAACACTTTCCGCTGTGTGTGTGTGTGTTCTCAAATATAGCCTTTGTGAAGTGATACATGTTCTATTTTAAAAAACTGAAAGAGCAAGTGAGGCTGGTGAGGTTGAGATTAGGAGTAGGTTTGAGAATATTCTTTTATATGGGATATTATACTTAGGGGGGGCATGGTGGTGCAGCAGGTAGTGTCACTGTAAAACAGCTCCTGGAACCTGGGGTTGTGGGTTTGAACCCCACTCTGGGTGTCTGTGAGGAGTGTGGTGTGTTCTCTCTGTGTCTGCGTGGGTTTCCTCCGGGTGACTGTCTGTGAGGAGTGTGGTGTGTTCTCTCTGGGTCTGCGTGGGTTTCCTCCGGGTGACTGTCTGTGAGGAGTTTGGTGCGTGCTCCCTGTGTCTGCGTGGGTTTCCTCCGGGTGACTGTCTGTGAGGAGTTTGGTGCGTGCTCCCTGTGTCTGCGTGGGTTTCCTCCGGGTGACTGTCTGTGAGGTGTGTGGTGTGTTCTCCCTGTGGCTGCGCGGGTTTCCTCCGGGTGACTGTCTGTGAGGAGTTTGGTGTGTGCTCCCTGTGTCTGCGTGGGTTTCCTCCGGGTGACTGTCTGTGAGGAGTGTGGTGTGTTCTCCCAGTGTCCGTGTGGGTTTTCTCCGGGTGACTGTCTGTGAGGAGTTGGTGTGTTCTCCCAGTGTCTGCGTGGGTTTCCTCCGGGTGACTGTCTGTGAGGAGTGTGGTGTGTTCTCCCTGTGTCTGTGTGGGTTTCCTCCGGGTGACTGTCTGTGAGGTGTTGGTGTGTTCTCCCTGTGTCCGCGTGGGTTTCCTCTGGGTACTCCGGTTTCCTCCCACAGTCCGAAATAACCCACAAGTTGGTAGGTGGATTGGTGATTCAAAAGTGTCCGCAGGTGTAATAGTGTGAGTGAATGTTTGAGTGTGTGTCACCCTGCGAAAGACTGGCGCCCTCTCCAGGGTTTGCTCCTGCCTTATGCCCAGTGATTCTGTGTAGGCTCTGGACCCACCATGACCCTGAACTGGATAAGTGCTTACAAACAATGAATGAATGAATATTATTCTTATGTACAGAGTCTAAGGTCCTTTTCAGAATTCATCTCCATCACATAAGAAAACCTTTTACCTCCAAAACAGCAATAGATAATAAATATTGTGGGTCATACAACATACTCTGTCATCATTCCACTGAAAATAAAGGTGCAAGTTGCACAAAGCCCATTACCAAATATGTTGGGATGTTGTGCAAAATTTAAATCAAAAGAGAACACAATGATGTGCAATAGATTTAAATCTAATTTCATTTAAAACAGTGCACTTCAAATAAAGAAACTGAAAAAATTAATTATTTTTTTTAAATATGCTCATTTTGAATTTGATGCCTGCAATGTTCAAAAAAAAAAAGGTGGGACAGAGACAACAAAAGAGAAGTGAAGTTGTTTTGCTACAAAAAAATAAATAAATTAGGTTTATTGGCAACAGGTCTCTGATATTAATGAGTTTAAAAGAGCACTCAGGCAGAGTCTTTCAGAATTAAAGATTGGGAGGGGGTTACTACTCTGTGAAAGACTGCATGAGCAAATTCATAATGAGCATTTTAAAAAATAAATAAATAAATAAATAAATAAATAATAATTAAAAGTAGTAGGGAAACTATTCAAGAATAGATTCCCAAATTAAAATATTAAAGAAATATATTAAATTAAATATTATACTATTAACATAATACACTTTTAAAACTATATTTGATGATCTACGGTACATAATATAATTAAAAGATTCAAAGAAATCGCAACAGACAAGACTGACCAATTAAATGTTTACAGAGAAGGTTATCGACCAATAACCCTAGCTCTACAGTCAGAACGTCCAATCAGAAGATTTTAGGCTACTTCGCCACGCCCCCTTCTCACTCAAGCGAACCAATCGGAGTAGGGGAGGGCGGGACTAGTTTGTGAACGAAACTTCTCGAAGTTCTATGTAAGCGCTAGAAAAACAAAATTTTTGTGAAATTCCGCCCGGACATTTTTTACGTCTAAAAAAAGAGGACATGTCCGGGTAAAAGAGGACGTTTGGTCAGCCTACACATTTGTGAAGGTACCGTTAATGCTGGTTTTGGGGCAACACGCTGTCATCCAAACAACTTTCACAGGGAAGGCGTTCCACTTCAGCGCCAATTCTAACTTGGTTCCCAAACGTTTGCAGTGTTTTGTTAAAAGGAGAGGTGAATCAACACAGTGGTAAACACACACCGCCCCCAACTTTATTGGAATGTGGTGCTGGCATCAACTTCTAAAAGTGTCAGTCAAAATTCTCAGTTGCAACATTTGAAATTTTTTGTTTGTATTATTTTAAATTCACTTCAGAGGTTAAAACAACGGTGCACAAGTCCGTCCTGGAGTGCCGCTGTCCTGCACGGTGTGGTGATTTACCTGCTAACACACAAATGGTTCAACTTCAACTGTTAGCCAGGTTTGGTGGGTGTGTTTTAGGAGGGGAATCACCAAGTGGGCTGGAAGTGTGCACCTCTAGGTTAAATGATTTGCACATTGCATTTTGTTTCTATTTAAACTGTGCACATTTGAATGGATATAGTGTGTGTTTCTACAACTTCAATTATCCAGACCGCCACAGGGCCACCACAGAGCAGGCAGTGAGCTGACGTGGTGATGCTGCAGGGGTCCTGTCCGCTTAAAAGCAATTTGAAAATAAATGTATACAGTACTGCCTACGGTTCACTTATACTACGATCAGTGCTAATCCATGTTCAGATGTATATTGTAAAACAAGCAAATGTGTGTGAGTGTTGGGTGCAAGATAATATAAATAAATGGCTATGAAGAGTGATATAAATACATGAGAATGTGTGTGTGTGTGTGTGTTTGTGTCTCAGGAGGATAACTCTTTCCTGTGTAGCTGTAAAAAAAATGAAGGCCAGCTTAGACCTGGGCCTAAATTTACAGCAGACCTACTCTCTCACATCCCCCCTGTGGCCACCTGCCTACCTCACACTGATACATTCACACACACAAACACCCAGCCACACACCCACCTCACATTCATACCCCATATATATTCACACACATACATTGCCCTCTTAATGCCACATCTACACACACACACACACGCACACATCACCCATTCCCTCTAAATATACACGCACGCGTAGAAACACACACATACATGCCCTCACAGTGCCAAATCTACGAACACACACACACACACACTCAAAACAGTCTCCACCCCCACAGTCCTCAACACTAAAACAGTAAAGTGCCTACTGACCACATGTTGACTTAATCTGCTCCATCTAATGGTGCCACTCCTAGTTTGATCACTAGAAAAACACCCTGAAACACATGATACACTCTGTTTACTTGATTCAAATGTGTACAAACTTCACGTTCTGGAAGAGTTGGGACAGAAGGTAAAATGAAAACACAAACAGAAAGCAGGCTTTTCAAAAATCCACTTTGACCTCTATTTAAACAAAAACAGGGCAAAGACAAGATTCTTAATGTTTATCCTCATCATCTTCATTGTTTTGTTGTAAACAAAAACTCGACCTGAAATCGATGCCTGCCAGCAACTTCCAGAAATGTGGGGTCTGTAAACAAACCCACCCTCAGCACCTCCAACTCATTTCTGGTTTAAGCCACACCTACTTTTTTATTTGGAAATAAAATAAGATGTTGGGGGGGAAGTATCAAGTAACAGTTACTGGTGGGGAGTGACACGTTACATCTCCCTGAGTTCACAGATGTGATGGATTTGTCTGTTTATATTTAGTATTTTAAAATAATTATATTTGTTTTACTGCTCATATATTTTTTTGTGTGATTTTAGTAAAATAATTTGCTCAGTTACACTGCAGTCATTAGCATTTAGATTGGGATTGGTTCTCGCCACTAAGTTTAGAAGTTTAGGATTTTATTTTAGTGGAGACTGACCAATTAAATGTTAACAGAGAAGATTATCGACCAATAACGGTAGCTCTACAGTCAGACCGTCCAATCAGAAGATTTTAGGCTACTTCACCACGCCCCCTTCTCACTCAAGCGAACCAATCGGAGTAGGGGAGGGCGGGACTAGTTTGTGAACGAAACTTCTCGAAGTTCTATGTAAGCACTAGAAAAACAAAATGCCGGACGTTTGTGAAATTCCGCCCGGACATTTTTTTAAGTCTAAGAAAGAGGACATGTCCGGGTAAAAGAGGACATCTGGTCACCCTATTATATAATAGCTCAAAGATAAGGTTAAACAACGTAAAACAAACACAACAAACATGGAGGTATAAAAGCAATGAGTAAAAATGGAGAAAATGAGGACGGAGAACGTGTGCTGTGTCTGAAACCGCCCCTATACACTATATAGTGCACTATATTGGGGTTCGGCCATTTTGTAGTTGTTTCAGTGGGATTTCACACTGAAATGAGCTGTGGGTCAGTCTCATTTAAAGGAAGAGGGGCTGAAATGTTCTGAACAGAGCTGTTTAGACAGAGAGAGCACTGCTCTGGTGTTTTGTTGTGGAAAAAGGGGGGGGGGGGATAAAAGGGCACCTTTAAGAGGTTATTTTTTAAATACGTCACAGATACAGAATACATCACAAAATTTTGTCATTATTGTAACAATGTAACAGCATGTGGACTTGAATGGATTTAGTGTGGACTTATGCTACTCTACACACCTCTGGTGTCAGCGTGGGACGCAAGAATATGTAAATCATGAACGGTCTTCCAAAAATGAACATAGGGCCTGTGTACACACGCAACATTCAATCAATGTCCTTGAAGTCAAAGTCAAATTGCTTTTATATGCTAGAAGATGTATCATGCGGGTGGCACGGTGGTGCTGCAGGTACTGTCGTTACCATACAGCTCCAGGCTCCTGGGGTCCAGGGTTCAAGTCTCACCTCAGGCCACAGTCTGTGAGGAGTTTGCTGTGTCTGTAGGTTTTCCCCAGGTGTTCCTCCCTCAGTCCAAAAACACATTTGAAAGTATGTGTGACTGAGTGGGTATGTGATTCCCTGCAAGGGTCTGGTGCCCAATATATTTGCTCTTTGGGATTATTTAAGGTGGAACTGATGACAAATTCAGAAGAGCGCTAACTGCATGACAATAAACACACACCGAAAATGTGGAAATTCAAACATTGAATAAAAACTTTATTAAACTTCAGTAAATACCAAAATTACTGTCTTTTCCTTTCTCAAACGTACTATTTCACTTTAACAGACGAACAAACCAGAGGAAACAGTGTTTCCCTAAAATCGTAGATGTCCCCTTTAAAACAAATGAATGGAAATAAAAAGATGTATGATGCAAAAATACATACATTATACATATAACACATACATTGTACAATGAGTTAAATAAACAGTTAAAACCATGGCTGAACATTTCTAATTTGTAACTGTGGTGCTCCAAAGACAACATTTAGCAAGGGAATTTAGGCAGCCAGGATTTCTGATGTCATACACACATGCACTGAGGGTAAATTTGTAGAGTTTATCTAAACACACTTTAAGGCACTCTGTGAAATCAACTTTAAAACGCGTTGTTGTGATGTTTTATTTATAGCAATGATGCACATATTTGAACGTAAAATCAAGAAAATGTCCATCGATGGTGATTTCAATTTGTGAAAGTTGCTCAGAACTTGTTTCCATCATTTGTTCATTCCTCATGTTGTTATTGTTCAAAAAGCCATACTGTCAGCTAACAGTCACCCATTAAAGCACATTAGGATTTAGTGAATGGGGAGAGAGAGAGAGAGAGAGAGAGAGAGAGAGAGAGAGAGAGAGGAGGGAGAGAGAGAGAGAGAGAGAGAGAGAGAGGGAGGAAGAGAGAGAGGGAGGGAGAGAGAAAGAAAGAGAGAGAGAGAGGGGGGAGAGAGAGAGAGAGAGAGAGAGAGAGAAAGAGAGAGAGAGAGTGAGAGCGAGAGAGAGAGGACAGACCATCTTTGTTCAGCGAGAGTTTTGCTAATATCTCAGCTGATGTTCCTTTGTGAGAGCATCTGTTAACTCAGGGCAAATTTGTAATAGAAGGAGTGAGTGAGAGAGAGAGAGATAGAGAAAGAGAGAGAAAGAAAAAAAAAGAGTGTGCACGCTGTGGGTTAGAACGGAAAAGGCCTGTCAATGAAAAGGCACAAGCAGACTTTCAGAACCGGAGCAAGAGCCCCACGCACCTGCTCCCTGTCTGAGAGAGAGAGAGAGAGAGAGAGAGAGAGAGAGAGAGAGAGAGAGAGAGAGAGATGGACAGAAAGAAAGAGAATAAAACAACAGGGAGATATATAGTGATAAAAGACTCAGTGTGAAAAGAGAAAGAAATAAGGGGAAAGGGCATAAAATAAGACAAATAGAACTAGAATGAGAGACATCAAATAAAGATAGAAAAAAGATAAGGAACAAAGTGTGAGAACAGCAGAATTTATGAGAAAAGGAAAGTGAGTGAATGTAGCTAAAGAGCAAAAGAGAGGAGGATAAAATAAGTAACAAGGGACTGAGAGCAGAGAAAGACACAAAAGAGAAAAAAGTAGAGGACAAAGAAAGAAAGAAAGAAAGAATAAAAAAGAAAGAGAAAGAGGGACACAATGTGTGACAGAGAGAGAGAGAGAAAGAGAAAGAAAGAGAGAGAGAGAGAGAGAGAGAGAGAGAGAGAGAGAGAGAGAGAGAGAGAGAGAGAGAGAGACAGGAGGGGGGAATCGCCACCACAAGATGACACAAAAAACAAAAACACAGGTGCAAAGAGTACCCTCCACACACATACTCACACACCCACCCACCCGCGCACACACACACACACACAAACGCACCCCCCATATGTTCATAAATATAAACACTGAGCTTTCACATTCATCACCCTGACACTGGAAATATGGTCTACAGAACTTTTCCGATCACTGAGATGACATCACTAAGGCAGTCCCCCACTTAGCAATCATCTTTAACCACGTAAACTTCATAAGCACTACGGTCAAAATGCTAAAATTACAACACTTTACTTTTCCTTTTGCAGGTAATGAACTTTCCACAGGTAATGAACTCACACCTGCTCATTCTGACATTTATCATGTGTCCAAAAGCGAGTTCAGTTACATTAAGGTGCAAACGTGGACACAGACATTGCAGTGTACACTCACAGACTGTATAATTGATGCAGAAAAGCATGAAATGAAATGTGAGAGAAAGATCCCCCTACATTGGGCTGTGGAACACTCGAACTGTGAGGCAGGAATAAACCCTGGAGGGGGCTCCAGTCCTTCACAGGGCAACACACACTCACACATTCACTCATACACTCACACCTACGGCCACTTTTGAATCGCCAATCCACCTACCAACGTGTGTTTTTCGTGAGCACCTGGAGGAAACCCACGCAGACACAGGGAGAACATACCACACTCCTCACAGACAGTCACCCGGAGGAAACCCACGCAGACACAGGGAGAACACACCACACTCCTCACAGACAGTCACCCGAAGGAAACCCACGCAGACACAGGGAGAACACACCACACTCCTCACAGACAGTCACCCGGAGGAAACCCAAAAGCTGTGTGACTGCGACACCACCTGCTGCACCACCATGCCGCCCTGGTAATAAATATTAAGATATGTAAAAAAAATCTATTGTATCTGTTTATTTATTCGGAATACAGTATCTTCAAAAGCACTATAATGTTATTCATCATACTTCTTATGTGTCCTTCTTATTCTTCTTCAGTTTCTACAGTTAATACTACCCAAACCACTTAATAAACAGACGCCATTCATACTGTATTTCAAAGGTCTAGGCAGTGAGATGTATGCTACGTATATTTGAAGTTGATTGGAGTTGTCATTTTGTTATATTTCATTATAAATGTGCTTTTACTGTAGGGCTGCAATGTTTAATCATCATAAATAACAATGTCTTTAATTGCTGACTAATCTAAATAATATTCAGCAGATTAGACGTCCACCAAAACAACCATTAGCTGCAGCTCATTGACAAAACACTCATGAATTGGAGTGAAAAGACTTTCCTACAAAATAATTATAATAAATATAAAAATACATTTAAAAAACCCAGAGAAAATAAAAATAAAACCTTACATAAATTCAAATGTTTGCCTGCATGTGTATTTAGTTAGCTTTCCTCTCTCCTAATTTATTTTAAAATGTTTTAAATATATTTTTATTTATTTTTATTATTTTTTAGTTTTTATGTATTAATTTTATTATTTATTAATGTATTTATATTATTATTTATTCTGTGCCTTTATTGATTTATTTCCCAATTCATTTTTATACTTGTACTTGCTTATATGATGATAAGGGGGCTGTCCATCAATGAGTTCATGGAGTCTAAACATTCTTATTGGTTGATCGATGCCCGATGCCGTAGATCCACTGTACATGTCTTGTCTTGTTCCAACAGCGGTATTCGGTTCTATAGTAATGGAGGCCTTAATATACCCATAGCACAACTAGATGGAACACCGGGACTGACCGTGTGCAGGAGACACTGCTCTCCCTACATGGATTCTCTGCTCCCAGAGATGGAGCACCACAGCCAGTTCGTACAGCAGTTCACACAGATCAAAATGAGCTGCGAATGTGCAAAAAGTGCTGCCAAAGACACCTTTGCTTCCTTTTACATTGAATTTATTTCATTTTTCTGAACTCCTGAACTGAGATTACATAATTGATTAAGGCATCCAGCTTTATTCAGTATAGTAAACACGTCTATGAATGTATGACACAGGACAAAAGCCGCGATTGGACCCATGAAATGGCGTGACATCACACTTTACAAGTGGATACATACACTGCTTCATTTCATTGCAGCTGCTTCTCTGAGTAGATCAAACCCCAACCTTAGCACCAACATTTGTGCTCTCAGACTTCATTTAGGATCAACTGCTCTGTTCTTGACTGCTAGGCCTGAATTTGAAAAACATGCCCCCTTCATTAGCACATATTGAGGAGGAACTACAGAAATGAATAAATGAAAAAATAAATCAAACAGAAGTTAAAAATATAAATACAGAAAAATACAATATATAGGAATGAATAAAAATAGTAAATAATACAAAAATAAATATATTAAGTAATAAATAAATGCACAAAATTATAAAATATGCATAAATATTCAAATTATAAATTATATTATATTTATTTATTTGTTTGTTTTTGGTTTTATGTTCCATATTATGTCATTTTATTTATTTATTTTTTTTATATTCCTTTTTTTTTCTTTGGTTAAGTGATCGGGGAAGTATTGTCCGCATGTTGAGTTCTATATAGTGAGAGTAAATCAGCTTGCTCGGGAATCTCCCCATTCACTTGAGACTATGAGATTATTTCTCCATATTTAATGTCTAAGTTCCTCCTCCTTCAGCTTTTAGGAATCACCAAAAATGACAGCATTGTAGATCCCACACCTAAATGCTGTGATTCAGGTTTTCGTAGTGATTCTGTTCATGGATTTATAAAGCATTTGTTCAAATACGACACATCACTCATTCACTCTTTTTATGTTTCTCCCAAAGGTTTTCAAACATGCCTGCCACACACACACACACACACACACACACACACACATACACACAAACTGTCAGCTCTTTTCAAGTGTTGTGTGTTTCGTTCAGGAAATGCAAATCTAGTTTAAAATATAATGGATTTTTCTAAGTTAAAAGTTAATCGTCCATGGAAAACATCTGATAACTTGAAACTAGTTTGCAACAAACTCACTCACTCACTCACACACTCAGTCACATATATGTTTGTTAAGTGCTCCACAAAGGACACTATTTGGTGCTTTGCATTAAATACACTGTTTCCTTGTTATCTATTTATTTAAATAAAAAACTGCATGTCACTCGTTGATGGGGGCTACTGGAACTTGAAACAGTTGGCCAAAGGATTGTGGACACATTTTACTCCTCGGGTAGGCTGAATGCTAGATTCTGGAATACTGCTGTGAGCATTTGATAGCTTCCAGCCATGAGCGCATCAGTATAATCAAGTTCTGGTGTTGGATCATTTTCTTAAACCTATGTACCGGACTGTATGTTGGATGTAGCTGGTGCAGCAGGTAGGTGTCGCAGTCACACAGCTCCAGAGACACCCACTCCGGGTGACTATCTGTGAGGAGTTGGTGTGTTCTCCCCGTGTCTGTGTGGGTTTCCTCCGGGTGACTGTCTGTGAGGAGTGTGGTGTGTTCTCCCAGTGTCTGTGTGGGTTTCCTTTGGGTGACTGCCTGTGAGGAGTGTGGTGTGTTCTCCCAGTGTCTGCGTGGGTTTCCTCCGGGTGACTGTCTGTGAGGAGTGTGGTGTGTTCTCCTTGTGTCTGCGTGGGTTTCCTCTGGGTGACTGTGAGGAGTGTGGTGTCTTCTCCCCATGTCCGCGTGGGTTTCCTCCGGGTGACTGTCTGTGAGACGTTTGGTGTGTTCTCTCCGTGTCCGCGTGGGTTTCCCACCGCAACCCTGAACTGGATAAGCGCTTACAGATAATGAATGAATTATATAATTAATATTCATCACAATGCCCTGAGAGCCATCGATGACAGATATGAATATACCTCTGCTCAGATGTGTGTGTGTGTGTGTGTGTGAGTTGCTTTCACATCAGTACTGTAAACGTGAAATACACTCAGCAACAGGTAGGGGGAGCCCAGGAGACTATAAAAGCCTATTTTTACATAGTATTACTTTAGCTAACAAACGTGTTTTTGCTCATCAACTACACTAGTGTCAATTGTTAAATTATGTTTACATTTTTAGCCGAACTACTGAATCTTACAAAAAGCAGTGTCAGCTATTCACAGAAAATAACCGTTTTGAGCATTTGTGTAGGACTGTATTTGGAACAATGGGAAACCACAGAAAATGTAACATTTCTGTGTCAATTAAGCCTGGGACACAATGTCAGGTTGCAGAGATTTGTCGGATTGTTTACCACATTGGAAAAGTTTATTGTTTGTTTACATACACACAGTCAACAAAACTGAACATTAAACACTTTTGTGAGTTACTCTGGATAAGAGCTTCTGCTAAATGCTGTAAATGCAAAGTAAATGTAAAAATGCTGTTTTATTGTCATATTTCAAATATAAGCCAATTGTGAAAACATGACAATGTCACAAACTCCAAGGGGAGGCCAAACCACACTCATTATTTCCTGCTCTTATTATTTTGGGCCTTCACAGCATTGTGAATATCCCTAGCCTAAAACTGAAACTGAATGATATGAATATATTATGGCAAAGCGTTCACATAGTTCACAGAGAACTAAGGACAAAACCTGTGCTCGTTACAAATGCTATATATGCACTGTAAAGGCAGGTTGACAATGCTAGTACTTAGCATTTTTCACATGCCGAATCATACAGAAAGTTCTTCGAATATGTCATTTTCATAATTCTCCCCTCACCCCAGACACAGGTAATGAGTCAGAAAATATTTGCAATCTGAAATGTATTTTGAAAAGGCACTATGAAGTTAACGTAGCTAACAAAAACAGAATGCTAAGAAAGGCCTAGTCATAGTGCCTGCCTCACCTGTTGTCAAGCAATCTCAAACAGACCAAAGGATACAACCTTAAAGCAGATGTCTATAAACAACGGCAGCAGGTCACACAAAGTTGAGATTTCATGATGGCTGCTGCTAGTGTTAGCTCTGTGACATGTTTTTGTAAATTTTTAGATCACAGGAGGCCATATCACAAAGCACAGTTGTGAGGTTTGAGACGAATTCATCAATGTGATCTGAAGCAAATGTGGGATTTAAGCATGCAGTTAACACCATTCTAACTAGTGAAATACAAACTAGCAACATAAGCCTTTTGGTATTGGTGAATTTTAAGTCATTTTTTTTTATCAGTTTGTCCCCTCCCTGGATCACCACCTTAACGTGGTGGAGGGGTTTGCGTGCCTGCATGAGCCTAGGAGCTATGTTGTTGGGGGCAATAGCCCCTGGTAGGGTCTCCCAAGGCAAATTGGTCCTAGGTAATGGGCCAGACAAAGAGTGATCCATAAAGACCAAGATGAAAAGATTAACAACAGGGACACAGCTTCCCTCGCCCTGGAACCAGGCCTGGGGGAGGGGCTCCTTTGGCGAGCGCCTGGTGGTTGGACTTTCACTCATGGGGTCCGACAGGGCTCAGCCCGAAAGAGCAACATGGGTCCACTCTCCCATGGGCCCACCACTTGTGGGAGAGGTAGTTTTCTGGGTCTGGCGCATTGTGGATCAGGTGGCAGCCAGGTTCGGGGGACCTGGCGTTCTGATCCTCATTTACTGAAACTGGCTTTTGGAACATAGAACGTAACCTCACTGGTGGGAAAAGAGCCTGAGCTGGTGCGAGAGGTTGAGAGGTACCGGCTAGATATAGTTGGGCTCACCTCGACACACAGTATGGGCTCTGGAACCAATCTCCTTGAGAGGGGCTGGATGCTCTTTCACTCTGGAGTTGCCCAGGGTGAGAGGCATAAAGGAGGAGTAGGCTTACTCATAGCCCCCCTGCTTAGCACCTGTACGTCGGGGTTTACCCCAGTGGATGAGAGGATAATTTCCTTGCGCCTTCGGGTTGGGGAAAGGGCTCTGACTGTTGTTTGTGCTTATGCACCGAACAGCAGTTCAGAGTACAGTGCCTTGGGGACCCTAGAGGGGGTGCTGGAGAGCACTCATTCTGGGGACTCCATTTTTGCTCGTCACAGTTTGTCCATTACGAACACCATGTTCGAGCATAAGGGTGTTCACAAGTACAACTGGCATCATGATACCCTACGCCGCATTTCGATGATGGACTTTATAGTCATATCATTGGACCTGTGGCCATATGTTCTGGACACTTGGGTGAAGAAAGGTACTGAGCTTTCAACTGATCACCACCTGGTGGTGAGTTGGATCAGATGGCAGGGGAGGATGCCGGACAGACCTGGCAGGCCTAAACGTGTGCTGAGGAACCTGCCAGAAAGATCTTCAACTCCCACATCCGGCAGAGCTTCGACTGCATCCCGGGGGAGTCCGGTGACATTGAGTCCGAATGGGCCATGTTCTGGACCTCCATTGTTGAGGCGGCTGAACGGAGCTGTGGCTGCAAGGTTTTCGGTGCCTGTCAGGGAGGCAATCCTCGCACTCGGTGGTGGACACCTTGGGTGAGGGAGGCTGTCAAGCTGAAGAAAGAGTTCTATCGAGCCTAGTTGGCTCGGGGGACTCCGGAGGCAGCTGACAGGTACTTAAGAGCAAAGCGGCTTGCAGATTCGGCTGTTGCTGAGGCAAAAACTCGGGTTTGGGAGGAGTTCGGTGAGAACATGGAAAATGACTTTCGGTCAGCTCCGAGAAGTTTCTGGCAAACCATCAGGCGACTCAGGAGGGGAAAGCAGTTTTCCACCAACACTATAAGTGGTGGGGGTGGGGAACTGTTGATCTCAACTGGGGATGTCATTAGGTGGTGGAAGGAAATACGTCAAGGATCTTCTGAATCCCACCAGCACGTCTTCTGCAGAGGAAGTAGAGTTTGGGGACCCCGGGGGGGGGGGGGGGGGGGGTCTCGTCTATCACTGGGGCTGAGGTGGCCGAGGTGGTAGGAAAACTCATTGGCGGTAGGGCCCCGGGGATGGACGAAGATCACCCCGGGTTCCTCAATGCTCTGGATGTTGTGCGGCTGTCCTGGCTGACATGTCTTTGTAACATCGCGTGGACATCAGGGGCAGTGCCTCTGGACTGGCAGACTGGGGTGGTGCTTCCCCTTTTTAAAAAGGGGGATCGGAGGGTGTGTTCCAACTATAGGGGATCACACTCCTCAGCCTCCCCGGATTCCATGTCTGCTTTTTGCGGATGACGTGGTCTTGTTGGCTTCATCAAGACGGGACCTCCAGCTCCTGCTGGGCCATTTTGCAGCCGAGTGTGAAGCGGTAGGGATGAGGATCAGCACCTCCAAGTCCGAGTCCATGGTATTCAGTCAGATAAGGGTGGAGTGCTCTCTCCAGGTTGGAAGTGAGATCCTGCCTCAAGTGGAGGAGTTTAAATACCTCGGGGTCTTGTTCACGAGTGAGGGAAAGATGGAGTGGGAGATTGACAGGCGGATCGATGCAGCGTCAGCAGTAATGCGGGCTCTGTACCGGTCCGTTGTGGTGAAGAGAGAGCTGAGCAGAAAAGCAAAGCTCTCGATTTACCGGTCAATCTACGTCCCAACCCTCACCTATGGTCACGAGCTTTGGGTAGTGACCGAAAGAACGAGATCGCGGGTACAAGCGGCTGAAATTAGTTTTCTCCGCAGGGTGTCTGGACTCTCGCTTAGAGACAGGGTTAGGAGCTCGGACATCCGGGAGAGACTATAATGTGTATAAATACATACACTGACCACATAAAACATCACACTAGGTTCTTTCATTTGACCGTTCCTTTTAACTATGTTATGTATGATGGAGCTTTAAAGCCACGGCAGTGAAAAAACTAAAAAATAATATTCTGAGATTAAAGTCAGAATTTTGAGAGAAAAACCTGCAACAGACCTGTTTATTCAGAAGAGGGCATGTCATTTCACAAGATAAAATTAGAATGATCATGAAAATGATCGATCCAGAGGGAGTGGAATGGCATGCCCATGAGGCTCCATCACGTTATGGCTTATGAACTCATACGAAAAAGGCATTGCAAGTCAGTCGTTGTCATGTCATGTGGATGGAAGTGTATTAATAAATAATTCTGTTCACTTCACTTGATTGTTTATTTGGATTGATTGTTTATTTCACTTGATTGTTTATGTTGGCCTCAAACATATTGTTCCACCTTAAAAGACGTGGAGCTACTGAACATAAACAAACAAACATTAAGGACAGCAGTTCTACATAATCATAGCCATTGCCTTTTATTGTTAGCTATAGTGAAAAATGAACAGTAAACACAAACATTGGCTACTGGGGACAATGGTGCTTTAGAGCCAATTAAATCCAGCTCTTTTGGAGATTCAGTATATGAGTATTTTAGTGAGAAGCAGGTTTCCTGCACACTCACCCAAATTCTACCGTAAAACGCAAACACTTTTGTGAGTCACTCTGGATAAAAGTATCTGCTAAATGCTGTAAAAGTAAATGCAAGCAGAAAGAGATGTCAGTGGGTAGCCCACAGTGACTTTACATTCTCAAAATATAACAACTTTTATCTCGAAATATTACAGCTTTAGTTTTGAAATAATTATGACTTTATGATTTGGTAAATAGATTTTTTATATTGTTTATAGTGTTTCCTTTTTTGGCCACATTTTGGCTCCTCTTAAAGGCTAAGCACCACTTAATGGACCTCCATGAATATTTCACATTATTGTAGTTACTGACAGATATAAGTATGAATTAAAATGAAAATAGCAGCTTAATTTGCTTTAAAACTGACAATTTTATTAAATTGACGGAAAAACCCGAGCTCGCTACGGAAATTCTTGAACACAACCGTGTGACGTCACTGGTGGACAACAGCTGAACAACGCCGCGGT